>NC_056744.1:986407157-986604657 GCF_019279795.1 Protopterus annectens
TTCCAAGGTACAGGCAAACGTGGGAGGACTATGGCTCACCAAGTTTGCAGATGACTGCAAACTGGGTGCCATAATCGACTCTCCAGCTGACACAAACATCCTTCAAAAAGGTCTCACAGAGACAGATAACTGGTGCCAGTGCCATGGTTTAAAGCTAAATGCCAAAAAATGTATAGTCATACCCTTTGGCAAAAACAATGTGCCCACAAATTACCACATAGGTGGAAACCCATTATGTACAGAGAAAGTTATTAGGGACCTGGGGACCCAAGTTGATAGCAATCTCTCTACTGAAAACCACATTGCCAAAGTGGTTAGAAAGACCTTCTACATAGCCCACCTCATCACGAAGGGTTTCACATCTAGATTAAGAGAGGTAACCGAGCCCCTTTATTCATTCCTCATCAGGCCCATCATAGAATACAATGCCCCTTTTGGGATGTACCTTACCCGACACCTGCAGCAATTAGAGAGACCCCAAAAGTATCTCACCAAGAGGATCAAGGGTCTCAAACAGATGCTATATGCTGCAAGGTTAAAAAAACTCCAGCTCTACTCAGTTGCATACCGCTTACTTCGAGGCGATCTATGCCTGACATACAAAGCTATGTCAAATCCAGAATTAATGGACATGCTCCACCTCAGTAAATCTAAATCCCTTAGAGCCACACGCTCGAGGGACTTGAACCTCAGCACAGAAATAAATAGAACTTGCTGGAAGGACAGGTTCATAACCCAGAGGCTCCCTTCGCTCTGGAATAGAATTCCAGTTCATGTGAGGCAGAGCACCTCACTGAATCTCTTCAAGAAGAATCTCGATAGGTGGATGTGGGATCATAGGTTTGTCCCAGGGATTACTCCCGTGTCACTATTAGACAGAGGCACAGTAAACTAAACCTTAAAAAGGGCACAGTATACTCAAATCAAGGGGTGGCGTAACCATACAGAATCGGGCTAGGCTTATAATTGCCCCAGGGCAGATAGCCTAGTATGAACCTATGAACCTATGACATATAGCAAACCCAGAAAGTTATAGAGCAGGTGCTGGTGAATCTACCCATGTCCAGAATAATAGATATATAATGGTACTGTAGTGATGAGGGCTCACATTACACTGATAACTTCAAAAATTGTCGAAGATATGATGATATTAAGAGTTTGACAGCAATCTAGCTTCTGTGTTTTTTCAAATAGAATGGAAGGGCTAAGAGGTTTCTTTCCTTGGTCTTCATAAGATCACTGTTGCATTACTCATCACAAATGGGACTTGCCTTCTTGGATATCCACATGTCTGGGCAGTCAGCTTGGGCACCTGCCACTCACACCATACATCTGTCATTAGCACGAGCTGACAGACTAGTATAAGACGAACAGACAGGTATGTCTGGACTCAGGACTTTCTTGCCTTGTATCCACATATGCTGACTCTTTTCAGCACTGCATTTAATCATCTATTTTGGTCAGCTTCAGAGCAGAGATTCAGGCAGATAAATATCACACTGGGGACCCTGCCTCTAGTATATCATTAATCCATGAAAAATCTACTTTATGTCAGTCAGAAAGAAAATAAAAGAATGATTATGGGTGCCAGACTCCTTCACGCACTCACATTTAAGTTGCTATTCTTGTCTTGGGGAAGATGCTGTGTAAAACTTTATTTTATTTGTCAAGTGCTGATTCCTAAAACTATCTGGGGTTGACATAACACTCAAAAGACTCAACTAGAAGCCATGTGGCTTCAGATATTAACTTTTGCTGCAATAGCATTGTCTTATTGTCTTCTTCAGCTCCTGATGTTCCCCCTCAGTTAAAGAAGAAATTGAAAAGCAGAAGAGTGGTGATTGGAACCAACCACTTCTCTTTGTCAGTCTGAGATAGGCAACTCCACTGAGACCCTTTTGCATCCCCTAGACCATCCTTCTGCTCTTCCTGGGCCATTTAATTTAGACCATCTGGAAGTTGTTATAACTAAGGAATATAGCATTACCAATAAGACTGATGGTATGGCTGATTTAGGAGAAAGAAGAACCTAGGTTTGTTTTATCTGACGGAGAGAGGAACTTCATCAACTCCTTGTTCATGAGGATAATCAGGACTGTGTCTTGGAAGTCAAAACTTCAGTTTCCACCACTAGGACCATACATTTGGACAGTCCTCATAAATATACTCAAAAGATAAAGCATATTTTCCTTACCCATCTTTCAAGTCCGCAGTCCAGTAAAGATGACTGGCTTGATTTTTCCCAGGGTCTTTTCAAAGCCCTTCAGGCATTTCATTGTGGTCGTCCTTCTTCTTCCTCTTTTTTTTTCTATTTCCATAAAGAGGAAAAAAAATTCTTCTTCCCTTGAAGAGGAAGTCCTTTCTGATTTAGACCATCTAGGTCTAGATTATGCTCATCAGATTCCTTCCCCTTTATAATTTGTGACAGATGCTCAAGATGCATTATCTTCAGATTCTTCTAATGAAGAAATTTCCTTTGGGGCCACTATTGCAAATATTTTAAATGTGAAGGTAGAAAGGTCTTTGATTCTCAGAAGAGATATAGTGATGGCTTAAATATGGTGACTCACAAACTCAAAGCTGTCCCTCCAGTTTTGGGAGAATTAGAAGATGATTTTCTGTCTGCTTCCTTCGCACCCAAGATTTTATCGAATTCTAGACACACACTAATATCTCTGTTAAAATCCGATGGCTGATCTCGTCGATTCTCTTGACTCAGACAACTGGACCTTTAACTTTTCCTATCTTCAGTCCTATTCCTAATGACTGTGACAGTAGTGGCAGGATGGTTTATACCTCTGCCACATTATCATTAAGAGCAATTAACTGTCAAACTCATATGACAAAATACCATCCAGCCATTTTGGGCAGTTTGCTAATATTCCTAATGCTGAAGTTAAGGTTAACCTTTACTACCTGTCATTCAGCCAGTCAGATAGTGAAACATGCTATTAAGTGTGGTTGTGATGTTGCGTATGCTACATTGAGAGTAGTTGCAATTGATTCTGTCATGAGTAGACAAGCCTGGCTATGGCTTCAGCCCTTCCATGGAGATATTAAAGCTTAAATACTGAATGCTCCCTTAGATAAATACTTCTTACTTATTATTACTGAATGTTCCCTTAGATAAATACTTATTATTTAAAAATTGTTCTACAAAAGATTTTAAAGTGTTAGATGAAAGAGGAAAACCTATGCAGGGTGTGAACCAGTTTTTTCTGTCTCCAGTTTTTAGGTTTCAAAGGAGTTATCCAGCGAATCCTGGATCCTTCTTTCATAAGTCACTTAAATCCAGAAAACAAAAATCTGGAACAGGTCAGTTGAAAAAGAAATGGCATGAGGACCCCACAAGAAAGTGCAATGGATCACTGGGATCCATTTTACAAAGAGACAATTTCTGGCTGTCCTTGTCAAATCCCACTCCCCCAACTCACAAAATAGCTGGATTGCTCTTTCTTTCCTTTCCGGTTTGGGAATCAATCACAACACACTCTTGGGTACTAGACATCATAAAAAATTGTTAACACCTCCAATGGACATCCATTTCTACACATTAGTAACACCACATATTTCCAAACACCAGCAACAACTCATTCCTCCAGTTCTTGCAGATCTGTTCTGTTTCAGAAAGCCATTGAACCAGGTCCTGTAGATCAGTGGGTAAAATATTTCCTTTCAAGACTCTTGCTAGTTTCCAAACCTAGAGACCCATCTTAGATCATTTCAGATTAAATGCCTTCATGCGTGTTCCTAAATTCAAAATGTTAATACTTCAAACCTCATTTCCTTTTTTCACTTCTCAAGCTCAGTTGATTACTCTAATTTAAACGATGCTTATCTCTACTTTCTCGTTCACAAGAATCACAGAACCTTTTTAAGATTATATGGCTTGAGATTGCATTATCAGTTTATGTCTTTTGTATCTGAACTATCTACCTCTGCAAGAGGCTCCAAATTATTTGCCTCAGTAATACTCTTTTGCAGACTAATAGGTTCATAGGTTCATAGGTTGGTACTAGGCTATCGGCCCCAGGGCCTATACAAGCCTAGCCATAACACTTCCCTGGATATTTCTTCCCACAATATTTACTTCCCTGGACCCCTGTCTAGCAATATCTACAAAAGATTTTTAAAGGGTTAGCTGAAAGATGAAAACCTATGCAAGGTGTGAACCAATTTTTTTCTGTCTCCAGTTTCGAAGTTTCAAAGGAGTTATCCAGCGAATCCTGGATCCTTCTTTCATACGACACTTAAATCCAGACAACAAAAATCTGGAATGACAAAAATCTGTATGACTCCAAGACATACATACTTTACCTTACTTGAATGATTTTCTGAACTGACACCAGTCAGAGAGTTTTACCATCCTTAGAGTTTACCCAGACTCTTCTTTATCTTCTTGAATTCACACTGAGCCTAAAAATGTTATTCTTGCAACTTGCTCATAAAATGGTATTCCTGGGATGTCTCACAGACATTTTGTAATGATAACCTTTTTTCTAGCAGGAAAAATGCAGACTTATTATCTTTACTTTCTAAATTTGCAAAAATATCAAATGACTTGAGCAAGGGAATTTATGGTAGCCTTGGGATCATATCCTCATTCATTCTAATGATTCCTCATGCCAAACTTCACATAAGGAAGATAAATATGGGCCCAGCACTCCCGTCATTTTACTCAGAGAATTCAAGTTCCCCAGTCGCATTGGTGAGCCTAAAGCATTGTATTCAGTATGGGAGTCCCCATCGGGTCTATATCATGAGATCAACATCTTAAAATGCAGACTCTCAATTGTTCAACACGAAAATGTCGAACTCCAACTTTCCAGAATGGCCAAATTACAGATTTCTTTCCAATGGAAAGAAATCAGTTGGTCAAACATCAATGCCACACAAAAACAAATATTTTTAAGTGGGGGGCTTCACCCCCCACATCCCCCAGTGTGGGGGCTGTGCCCCACACACCCACCAACTAAATATTCTAATTCTGAGACCACACTACAGTCAGGGAAAGGGCAGGTGTAACAGAACAGCCAACCGATTTCTTTCTGTTGGAAAGAAATTGGTGATTTGGCAGTTCAGGAAAGTTGGAGTTCGACATTTTCATGTTGAACAAATGAGAGTCAACATTTTAAGATATCGATCTCATGATATAGACCCTCCTCATCTTTCCTCTGAACCTTTGTCAGACCATGGCTTCAAGTGTTTTGGATTTTGCATGGGGAGCCTATGCCCAAGGCATCAGAATGCAGGGAGTTTGGGAACCACAGCTCAGACATAAATATATTCATCTCAAGAGATAATGATAATAATTAATCCTCTGAAAGCTATAAACCATGTTTGGAACTGAGGTGCATGATGGACAATACCACTGTGATGCAGCACACAAACAAGCAATGAGGGACATGATCTTGCTGCTTTACAGACTTGCCATGTTAGCTTAGGACTTAGACAATCAACGCAATCTCTTCCCTCATGCAGTGTGCATTTCTTCAGAGCAGATTAGAGTGGCAGGCACTCTGATGAGATACAGGACAGACCGCTGTGAGTGAATGATACATCAAGAGGCCTTCCTGCAAATAGTCCATTTAATGGGGAATCCCAGGCTTGACTTGCTAATACATTGTAAAGGATTATTGTTTTAACCAGGTTTCAAACCCTAAACTTCACAGCTTGGATCATACATTTTTGATACCTCTTAGGCATCTTTATTCTGAGGATGGGCTTCAAACATTTAAGAAGGCAAGAAAGCTGCTGCTAGGAGATCGTCTTTATCTAAATGGAAAGGAGTTTCTCTTTGCTACCAGAACAAAAGATGGGGGCCATCTCATTCAGGGGCACCTCAGTTCTGCATTACCTGTGTGAATGACTTAATTCTCTCAATGTATACTTCTATAAAGGTATAAAGATACATCTAAATGAACCCCTCCCCCATCTACTCTTTTTCAGGCCAGGCTGTTTCTTAAAGAAGTTCTGCATATTAGATCATGAAAGAGCAAGATGGCTTCTCCATGGGATTTAAATGGTGTCTTAGAAAAGTTAACTCAAGCTCCTGTTGAATCTGCAAGTGAGCTATTTTTTAAAATTAAATCCTTAATCTAGAAAATAGTCTTATTTATAACCTTAATCTATGCCAGAATGGTACTGGAGTTGCATGCTCTTATGTTGTATTCAAGGACAGGGTGAGTCTCAAAACCAAAACCAACCTTTAGCTTCTGAATTTACTCTGAACCAAATTATTCAAATCTCTTTTTTTACTATAACCCACAAAATAAGTGACAATGAATTATTCACTGCTTAAATGTCCACAGACAACTAAGATTTTATTCAACAAAACTAAAGATTGAAGAAAAACAAATTAAATTTTCTTTCTTATGATGGAAAAGAAAAAAAATGGACAGCCAGTTTATAAACAAGATCTTTCTAGATGTCTTTCATATCTTATTTCAGTTCTGTTACTCTTGTCATGACAAACACCAACAAGTAAATATAAAAGAGCACACACTACCATAGCTGTTGATACCCGAGGACCATTTTGTGAAAGGAGTACACTCTTGGAAGATCTTAGAAGCTGCTGCATGGTTCTCTGTTCAGACATTTGCTAAGCATTATAAACTAGATGTTTTCTTCAGAGATGGAAATGAATTTACAAAAGCAGTTGTACAAGGGTTCCAGGGCTCTGGTACACCTGCCTTCTCCCATTCTACTTGAGTTTTGGGAATCAGACCCTTTGTGAGGAGGAGTACTGCGACACTGATCTTATGAATAATATAGCACAGTTACATAGATAATTTACTATAATGGTAGAATCTAGGGTGTGTCTGTATGTCCCTTTCACACTAGCATATCAGCTTGTGCTAATGGCAGAAATAAAGCATACACATAAGGAATCTAAGCATTGTAGACTTATACAGTATCCTGGCAGATAAGTCCCATTTGTGAGAAGTACTTCAACAGTGGTCTATTTGAAACTCTGTCATTATGGCATGTTACCTACATGACTGTACTTTCCTTGCCAGTGTATTAGATATGTCTTGTATACTCTGAAATAATGAAAACCATGGCCAATTCAAGCCAGAAAAAAATTCATGTTACATAGTTACATAGTTAAGTTACAACTGCCTATGGCCCAAAATTGGACCACACATAAAGCAGATTTTTTTATGTTACATGCAAATTTATGCTGTCCCATAAGGCAATCAATTTGCTTCTTAAAGGTGTTTAAATTAGCAAATTCTCTAATATAAAGTGATGTATAGTTATACAGTCTGGGGATCAATTTGCTTACAAATTCATCTCTTTTCTTAGTTGTTTTAGATTAACAATATACTGAGAACCTGTATTTCTTAGGTTGCCAGACTTCTCTTAAAATAATTATTACATTGGATCTTAATTCATCATCTTTGATGGACCTGTAAACTAGACACAGTTTTCCTCTAATGATTCTGTATAAAATGCTGAACAGATTCAAGTATTTTAATCTTCCTTAGTAACTTAATTTGTTCAAATATCTAACTTTTTTGTGTATCTTCTCTCAGTCTTTTCAAGGGTAACTAAATTGGCTACTAAATCCCTTAAATGTTACTCAATCACTGATTAAATCATTGATGTATACACATTTTTTTAGACATTCAGATCTCTTGTTTGTATTGTACTAAGAATTACACCTATCTTCCTTATAGTCCCTACTCTTAATTCTTAACAGTGTTTCTTATATGTAAAATCCTTGCTAATCATGATACCTTTTTATATGATCTACCACCTCCAGTATAGTACCTCTGAGTTTTATTTTCAGATTTACTACATCTCCAAAAAGAATAACCTTACATTTACTGTAATTAAACCTCAATCTAACTGATATTGCTGAATCATTAATTTTTTACAGATATTGATTCAAGTCATCAATGTCACTTGTACAGTTTAGCTCTGCCCTTATTTTGCAGTCATCTGTGTATTCACTAAGACAATTTTTTTGGAGCGTGGCATGCCTGCAAATTCAATGTTAAACAGGACAGGTCCCAAATTGGACCCCTGAGGTTCTCTATTTAGTGGTAGCCATCTAGATGTATTCCCATAGAAGTTCACACACAGCACTCTACAGTTAACCAGTTGTTAATCCAGTTTATACTTAAGTCATTTACCTGTATATTTTAATCCATCAGTAATTTGACCATACTCTAAAGTGTCAAAATCCTTTTAAATGCTCATGTACATAACTGTACAAGGCTTCCCTTTATCTCTTAGGTGGCTAATATCTTCATAGGAATTTTGAAGACATGTTAATGTTAATCTTCCTTTAATAACGCCAAACTGGGAATTGTTCAGCTCTCTCCCTTATTTGTTAACATCCATTAATAGATGCAGAATTTGTCTTTCATAGTCCTTTCCAATTACAGATTTTTAAGCTTATTGGTCTACAGGTTTCAATGATTTCTCTGTCTCCACTTTTATTGTTCGGTGTAACACAGGATTTTTTTCCAATTATTAGGTACAAATCCTAGTCTCAGTAATTTGTTAATTATCCATGGCAATGGTATTACTAAATCATTGGAAATAAGGGATACAAACTACTTGGATATAGAGTCCTGGCCCATTACACTATGATTATTGACCTTACATAAAACAGCTTTCACTATTTCTTGCTTGATACTGGGACAGCCATATTAACATAGAATGGATGCTTTAATCAGGCCAGTATAATTTTGCTCATATGAAAATATTGCAAAGTAGATACTGAATATTTCAGCTATTTCCTGATTATCTGTAACATTAATTTGATTGTGTTTTATTATCTCAGTTTCCCAATCTAATCTCTTTGAATTGGCAGGCAATACGATAGTAAAATGACCTTATCCTCTAGAACCATACAGGAAGATTTTTTTTCCTGCAAACATTGTGTATTCCTCTTTTCACTACAAAAATTGCAAACAGATACAGAATTAGCAGGTAAATCACACTGCATATGTAGAAAACAACTGCTGGAAATATTTTTTACAGTTAAAGCTTCTTTTAAAAATGCCATTCTGCCTCTTTTATTGGATGACATAGCAAACCAATCAAGTATACTTTCAAGATGGAAATTAACATTTTCATGTAGTCATTAGCATGTTAATGTTTCTACTCCAGAAACAACCTGTCACAAGCCTGCAGTCTATAATATCATTTGTTTGAGGCTCTAATTGGTCCGCAAAGGCTTCCGATGGCTATAACAAATTAGCTTGCTTTTTATTAAGTCTTAAGCTGTTTGTAGTGTGGTGTTTCTTGTGGCAGATATCCTTTTATCTGCCATTTTTCTCTACTGGGGTGTACTTTATTTTCATTATAAGGACTGGATACTCTAAATTGGCCATAGGTGTGATTGTGTGCATGAGTGTGTGTGGTGTGAAAGAACTACTGTGGCAGGGCTGGCCACCCAGCTGTGTAAACCTTGGCTCTAGATGATTGTCACTGTTGAAGTGACACCCCAACCCCATGTGCAAAAATGGGAAAAAGGAGTTGTGGATTGATGGATGGATGGATGGATGGATGGATGGATGGATGGCCAGTTTATGTGAGGTACATTTTCATATATTTTTCACTGTTCTTTATATTATGCTTTTTCTTGGGACAAGTAGGTTTCGCTATTCCCAAATCTGGTGAATGGACATGTATTAACTGCAGAGAGCTGCAGTTTGAAATGAGCATGAGAAGAATTTAAGAAAATGAATACATTCTTTAAAAGCTAAATGGTTTAAATTTGACATCATATTTTATTGCAGTGGTCATATGAAAGTAAATACAAGCAAAAAAATGTCACAGTCAGGTTTACAAGTCTAAAAAATGCGCATCTCTCAGTTTAGAGACTTATTACTCTCCGAGTGCCAGAACTGGGGAATACCACACACCTCTGTAATTTTCACACTGCTACCTTGTATTTTTTTTTAATTAGATAGGTCCTCTCTCCTGCAGAATGGTTGTATGCATTTCCTTGTAGTAATTTAGCATATTATGATATATGTTACATAAATGCAGTAACCACATGACATGCTGGCCCACATTGCAATAATTCTACATAACATCTGATGCAATTTCATATTACTTTGCCATCAGACTGCTAATGAAATATGCTATCACCTGCACCAGTTTGCAATAGTCACATGCAGCATAATTATGTTTACCATATGAAAAGTAATAATTCAGTGATGATAAACTACAAAAATAGGATTCTTAAGCTTATATAGCACTGGTCAGTACAACTTCACTAAGGAACAAGAAAACATTAATATATAACATAAATTCTGTATAGTAGACGTCACCATACAAAATGTTCACTTAATGTATAATATTTAAGTATATGATGAATTTATTCTGCATAATTGTAAAGTTAAGCTGTGTGGGAAATGATCATGATCATTAAAATGTCTGCCCTTTGGACCTGTAATATTTTTGATTATTTTACTGTCTAATGTATAATTTCCATAGAAATATTTCTTTCCCAGCATTCTACTTCCTCATAATCCAAGTATGATTTACAGTTAGGCCAACACAGAGAGGCAAAAGAAATTGTATTCTAGCACGAATCCACTCATATAAAAACTAGGTCAAAGACATGGAGATACATTATGGTGTCCCAAGGTAATGAACGGAGTTGCTTTCCAACTATAAGTAACAAACAAGTGGAATTTAGCCACTGTACAACTATGTCGACAGTAGATTTTATTTTGTCATGTCTGCTGAAATCTCTCTTACTGCTTCTGCTTCATCCTAATTTTCCAGTCTGTTTCTGTTAGTGTGGTTCGGCCTTTAGTTATTGTTACTGGTAATATCTTGGGGCTGGCCTTTTGATGCTAGTCCATGTGAATGAGGACAATAAACATTCCTGTTTTCAAGACACACAGACAGAAAACAGGTAGTACTACCACAAGCAGGAAACACAGAAGTAAGACATGGTTGTGTAATAAACCGTATGACAGAAAAATAGAGCTCTGCATAACAAGGCCGTGTTTCCATTCTCAAAGCTGATGGCTTCAAAGACCTTAGCAAAGGTTAAGCAGTCTGTACAATGTTCTCATCAGCAGTTTCTCACCTCCATCCCCCAGTGGAAAGCTTGTTGTTTTATTAAAAAAAAAAAAAAAAAAACTTTTCTGTGTTATTCTGTGCTTTGTGCTAGTTATTGCAGATGTTCTCAGATACCATTTTCACAGTGCGGAGGCAGGATTTCATACTGCGTCTTCTTCCTGATTCTTACTTTATCTATTGTAAATGTCTCCCTGTCATAATTCTGAGACCTGTAATTTTGAGTCCTGGAATTATGATTACATAACAGTGAGACTAAAAGGACAACAACAAATGGCAACAATCATTCTTCTCCTATATTTTTTTTTTTTGGGGGGGGGGGGACTGTCATGATACCTATCTCTGGTTACTCAGTTATGTCAAATGTTAGTTTCATTAACATCAGGATACACAGCATTTTAATCAAACAGATAACTTTTATTCTGTACAAAATGGAGCTCAGTAAAAATAATGTTAACAATTCACACCACAAATACACTGGTACTAAGCACTAGGTTCAAAGCATTATGGGATGCATACATTTTTGAAATTACCCTACACTATACAAATCATAAAGTAGTCATGGATACAGTACAAATTTGCAATATATGTAGACTCAGGCAGCTCACTTATCACAGGGGCATTTCTTCATGCAGCCCCACATGTGGGAAGCTGTACCCACACCACCAATACTTATATATACATTAAGCCCAAGGCTGCCATACCATGGAGAAAAGGAATGCTCTCAGATGGTGTCTCAAACTTAGTACATGTAAGTCTCCATTTTAGTGCATTCAGTCTTGCTAATCCAGGACTTTTCCTTAAGAGTCTCAGACTTTAAAACAGTTACCATTCTAAATTTTACATATTCACAGTATGACAGCTTCAAAATACAGGAAGTAAAGAAAGAAAGTTAGATAGAAAGAAGGAAAGAAAGAAAAGGTATGGCATAGGAAAGTAATATTTGGAAGGACTTGGCTCACAATTCTCTGGTTCTACCACTAGTGTTTTAGAAAAAGTTATGGTGCATTAAGATAACTAAACAAAACTATTGAATGCAACTACTTATGCTCAGTAGATTATTGTATCATTTACTATATATAAAAAAGTGATTAAAATATTTAAAGTCCTTGGCAGGAAGGGATGCTTGGGCCCATCTTGGGAGGGAGGGCATTCATTGATGACTATCTCTGAGACGAGGCATGATACAAAGAAGGGAGTACCCCTCAGAAGATGGTCAGCAAATGCAGGAGAGAGTTGGGAAGTAATAGGGTAAGTCCTAAAGAAAAACAAAACAGTGAATGCAGTCAGCCAGACCATCAGGACACCCTTAATCTCTGTGTGGATCAGTGTGTATATTATACCTAGTCAGCCACTGTAGTCTGAGACCACGTGCATATAAGTTACTGAGCATGTGTAAGATCAGTGCCATTTTGCATAGTCAGACAGTGTGAGTGCTAGCTTGAATGGAGATACACATGTGAGAGTGGTTGAAGTAATGAGTCAGTCAGTAAGCATATGAAGTTCGAATTATATGTTCCAGTTCCAGCTCTTAATATGTTTATGTACAGTAAATGACTTGAACCCATACCGTGCCTCAGTGTCTCATTTGATAGACAAGACATGTAACATGGTGTCAGAATGGGATCCGAAATTGAAGGCAGCTCACAAACTATGAGGCATGCAGTTAGAAGTGGAGCAATATAGAGGAGCGAACTCGCAAACACGTCAGTGGTTACTCAAAGGCACTTAAACTTGTTTAAATGATTTTCAGTCGCCAAACATCTGACATAGCATTCAAAGCATTCAAAATAGTTACAGAGTTATTAGAAATGCCCAAAATAGCAACATACTGATTAAAGTGTTTGAAATAGTGTCTGAAATGTTTAAAATGTTTGAAAAGGCTAACAAGTCCACATTTTTTTGCAATGTATGACTTTTTCACAGTAACTAAGATTTTCTGAAGTGTCCAGAGTATTCAAGGTATTTGCAGTGTTAAAATAAAGCATTTTTGAAGAGATTGTTGTGCATTTGAGCATAATTACAAGTACCAAGTGTAAACTTATGTTTAAAAGAAATTTAAACAAAATAAAAGTTAAAAAACAAACCAAAACTCTGTAATGGCACAGTGGAAACAGGCACAGACAAAGCCCAATAATAAAAACAAGTATTTAATGAAGCGCTTTTCGTTATTGTAGATACAGTAACTTTATCAGAAGGTTATCAGATGAAGTTACTGTATCTACAATAACGAAAAGCGCTTCATTAAATACTTGGTTTTATTATTGGGCTTTGTCTGTGCCTGTTTCCACTGTGCCATTACAGAGTTTTGGTTTAAAAGAAATTTGTTGTTATGGTAGAAGGATTTCACAGACCCAAACCGTTGGTGTTTGATAATAATATTGCTGAGGACTGCTGAGTGTTTGAGCAAGAATATGATATTTTCATACAGGCCACATTTTCTGATAAAGACGCACATACAAAAGCACTTATACTTCTCAATTTAGCTGGCTCAAAAGCCATTTAGCGAGAATGTTCATTTTTGTATGCACCTGCTGTGTATGCAGGGAAGGGGGACACCTGTCATATTATGATACAGGCTGAAACTATTGCATTACATATATTACCAACTTAAGAAATAAAGCAAAAACATGCAGATTTGGTGACCTAAGAGATGAACTGATAAAAGACCATGTTGTATGTGGTGTTAATAATGATGTAGTGAGAAAGATTTTGCTTCAAGATAGTGACTTAACATTGAACAAAGCCACTGAGATTTGCTAAATACATGAGATTGCAGAAAAGCATACAGATATACTTATGAATGAGCAACGCATATTTGCAGTATCAGCTAGTGTGAATGTTGATAGTGTACAGCAGCAGAAAATTAAGACGAAAAAGAAATATAAACTGAAAGGTAATGGCACACCTAACCTCATTGTTAACTGTCGCAATTATGGAAGCAGTCATGAACCTAACAGGAAAAGTGTTTAGCTTTTGGTCAGCAATGTCACAAATGTAAAAAGTGGAATCATTTCAAAAGACATTGCAAGTCTAAAGTGTCTCAGACTTATGTTAAAAGCAAGTATTTAAAGAAGCAAGTAGAACAGATAGAGACTGTAGCAAACTTTAAGATCTATGAGCAAACATTCTATGTTGATGGTGTCTCTGTGATCGAAGAAACAGTTAATAAAGCAGACTATCAGTTGTCAGCAAAGAGTGAAACATTTTCTACTGTAAAATTAATGGAAAACCCATAGAGGTTAGAGTAGACAGTGGATCCAAGTGCAATGTTATATCAGCACAAATGTTTGTTAAAGTAAAAGCTGGTGAGAAACTTGATTTAGCAAAGGATGCAAAACTAGTTGCTTATGGTAGTGAAGAGATTCAAACTGATGACACAGTAGTTCTCACATGCCATTCTGCCATAAACAGAAATTACTTGCAGTTTTATGTAGTCAAAAGACACATGCTGTCACTATTAGGCCTCAAAGACAGTCTAAGAATGGGACTGATTTCATTTAATGAAAAGGTTCACCATGTTAAGTATGAACAACAATGATAGGTTTACACAGAATAGTTTTAGTGAATATGCTGCTATTTTCAAAGATGAGATCGGTAAACTTCTAGTTACATATTCCATGAAGTTAAACCATGAAGTAAGTCCAGTTGTCAGAACAGCACAGAAGATCCCAGTAGCAATGCAGAGTAAAGTGAAAGCAGAACAAGAAAAAATGGTGAATTTTGGTGTCCTTACTTCCATAGAAGAACCAGCTGAATGGGTCTGTTCCATGGTCGTAGCTTATAACAAAAGCTCAAATGATATTCAAATATGTATTGATCCAAGAGACTTAAACAAAGCATTAAAGCATTCTCATCATCCAATGCATACAGTAGAAGAGGTAGCCTCTCTCATGTCAAATTCCACTGTTTTCTCAGTCTTAGATGCAAAAAGGTCCTTTTGGCAAATTTCACTGGATCACAAATCTTAATTGTTAACTGCATTCAGTACACCTTTTGAGAATGCCATTTGGAATCAGTTCTGCCAGTGAAGTCTTTCAACATGCTATGGAACAAATTTTTTTCTGGTTATCCATGTGCTGTTATTGTAGACTCTTACTCAAATTGGTTTGAAATTGACCTGCTTCCTAACTTGGCATCTTGTACAGTCATTACAAAACTGAGGAAACATTTTTCTGTTCATGGTAGTCCGCACAATCATGTATGACAATGGTGCACAGTTTACTAGTCAGCAGTTCAAGAAATTTGCTGCATCTTGGGACTTTGTGCATATTACCAGTAATCCTGAGTATCCACAATCCAATTGGTTAGCTGAACATGCAGTTTAGAGTGCAAAACGTTTGTTAGAGAAATCCAAGAACAATGGTGCAGGTGTTTTCTTTAACTTAGCAAGAAAAACAAAAAAAGCATGAAAATGTAACAAAAAAAATCTCCTGGCTTCTTTGTATTTTTTTTGGTTACGTTTTCCTTAACTTAGTCTCAGAAACATTCCTAAAGACAACTTGCTTGGTTCACCTGCTCAGTGATTAATGTCCAGACAGACTAGAACACCTTTACCAATCAGTAAACAATTGTTAGTACCGAATCTAAAGAACAACAGAGTGGTCAAGGCTCAACTTTCGAGAAAACGTCAGTCACACAAGTTGTACTACGATAAGACCAGTAATTCCATTAGACCATTATTACAAGGAGAAGTTGTGAGAATGCAAACAACTAAAGGATATGACTGAGTGAGAATCATGGAGAACATTTGTGAGGAACCGAGATCTTACATCATACAATCAGATGGAATGGATTTCAGATGGGATCAAAGACATGTGTTACCTTTCTCCAAACCAGTGATGCAGCAGATTGTCTGTGCCAATGACTCTAATTGCTAGAATGACTCTACATCTGTTCAAATTCAAAAGGACTGTGTGCTTCCTTCAAATAATTTTGATGTAATACCTGATGTTCCAGTTGTGAAAGGATCCCCAGATACTGTCCCTGTTGCTAAACCCAGTCAAAGTTTCTATGTTATATCAAAAACTTAAAATGCTTGACCAGCACGGTTTTATAAAAAATACTTTATTAGATGACAATAAACTAAAAATATATGTATAACATGTAAACACTTCACAGTTCACTGATTGCTTCATCACACTAAAAAGAACTAATCGGTCTACTTATTTAAAGCATCTACAAACCAATCAAATCATCCAAAGAGCCAATTGAGAATTAAATAACCACTCCATCTCTACAATCGTAAAACACAGTCGCGAACTTCTCTCTATTATAAATAATCATTAAAATACCAATCATTAAAAAACACCTCAAAAACATATCAAATATCTAAAAAAATCCATGGATACATACCAGGATAAAAGCATTCTATTAAATACATCAATGGGGAAGCATGCATGCTCTCACAGCTGGTTTTAAAGAGACAGGCTCGTTAATCTCTGGCGGTTAATCTGCATGTAAGATCAAAAACCAGTCTTGTTCTCTTAACACTGTTTTGTTCTTAACATCCCCACCTCTTGCAGTTTCTTCAATGACATGAAGTATAAAAAACTTAAATTTATGGTGGCTCCCTTCTGCCTTAATATGCCGAGCCAATGCATTAATAGTCTTAACATACTGAGGCAAAAGGGAGCCACCATAAATTTAAGTGTACTTGTTTAATGTCTGTGTTTATTTAGTTTATGCATATATTTAAATGGTCTTAATTAGTCATATTTGAGATACTTTTATCACATTATCTGAGATTATTTAAATAAGACTGATATAATTCTTAAACTATTTGCCTGAAGAAGCCTTTTGTGGTGAAAGTTCTCTTGAGTGTAAAATAAAGTGTTAGGATTTTAAGAGCTTTGTGGTGCTGGCTTGTAGTTCTCTTTATTATTGTTTTGTCTAGTACAACTTTACAAGTTCAGCTTTATCTGTGTGGCAGAATTGGGTATTTTGTTTTACATTATCATTTTCTCTTTAGTCAGATTGACATGCATCAGTCCTTTGGCTTCGCATATCTTGGCCAACCGGTTCTTTGCCAGCTTGCTATAGTCCTCTGCTGACATCATTGTCTTCTTTCCCTGAATAAACTACACTAAAAATAAATAAAACTGTTGCAAAAATGAAACTCTGTATGTTTACTTTGTGACTGTTGAGAGTACACACACACCTTCACTGACAACTGCCCACCAGCTACTGAAGTTCAATTAATATCGCACTCAGCTGCCACCAATATGTGACGTGTCCCTACTCTGGGTCAGCAATCAAGGAGACTCAATCCTCACCACGGACTCTAGTGAGGGATGGCCACTAAGAGCAAAAATGGATTCACTTGCAGCTCCCTGCACCAAGCACGATTTCCCTTAAGAGCTCAGGGAGGATGCTGCAGACCTGGGGCTGGACTCTCTTTCTCTCTCCAGGCACACACAAAACTCCCCTCTGACCACTTTGAAGCTCTGTGTCTCTGTTCCCAGTAGCTGACAGACACTTGGATATTTGAGTTTCATGCACACATACACACCTGGGAAAAGCTGGCACAGATTTACTAGCTGTTTCACTTTCTGCCCAGACTCTGAGGTAATGCTGCTGCCACCAGTCAGCTACCCTAAGTCTCTTACCTAATTATACTATAGTTGAGTGTGACAAAAACAGCAGCAAGGCTTTCAGGAAAGGTGAGAGTGTCACCAAAACAAGCATAAGTACTCTCAGAATGTTAAAAACATTCTCTTAAAGGACCAGCCACAATAAACAGTATTAAAATATTTAATGATAAATAATAAAACAGAAAACAGGCAAATACTGAATACTATAAACAACAGAGTTTCAACCACAGAGATGTGAAAAATGATAAAGTTGGATAGTTTCTCACAGATGCAGAAAAAAATACTAAACTATTCTCACTAAATGTCCCTGACTAACTAAAGAATGAATGTTCTCTGACTTCTTAATAAAGCAAGGCAAGCTGATGTGTGCTGATTGTCTTACCACAGCAAAAAACAGATATGTCTGTCTTTGTCTGTGTGGATGTGTGAGATATATATCCTGTCAGAAATCTTTTCTGTCTGGTTGCAAAGTGCTGCTGCAAGAGTTCCAAATAAACCAGATGCTGGTTAGAGGATGACATCACCTCTGGTCACCTGACTCTGGTACAATACAGAGACAGAGCTTTGCTAAAATCTGTGGCAACATCTGAAACCTATAACACAATTTCAAACTTTCCACCCTTCCAGGGTTCTCTGATAAATATACACATTTGATCAGTTACAACAATACAACCTAATATACAAGCATACATTCTTTCTGTCCAGCAGGACCTACTGTTGATGCATTTTTAACACAAGTAACTTTACAAATATATTTTTGCCTCAAACATCTATACAAATCAGTGTGCTAGTCATAACATAAAATTATTTAAAAAACTCCAGCTAGCTATGCTGGCATATGTACACATGTACTGCCCTACTTTCCCTGGCACAGATGGCACTACCTCATAACATCATAGGGTGTATAAAAGCAAAGCCAATTCATATCTCTCTTTAATGACTGTTTCTAAACGCTTTTTTCTGTTATGCTCTACGACACACTTCTGAGTGCTTTGGTGGTGATGTAAGATGAAAGGCTGATTATCACTTCTCCATCTTGAAAAGAACACCTTACTTGTTTTTGTAACAGTGAAAGAATATGGCACACTTTCAGTAAGATTTCAGTCTGCCTTTTTCATATTGGTTTGTGGGTTTATTCATGTATGCCTGTTTCCCCAGGTTGCTGCCTTGATCTTTGTACTCCCTGACTGATTTCTGTAACAGCTAATCATCTTTAGTCTACCAATATGTCATTGCTTGGCAGTATGTTCATTGAAAGCGGTGCCCTTTAGCATCTATTTTTATCTGCCAAACATAGGTAGTTGCTGGTACTGCTGTGTCACATAGTGGTAGGCTTCAGTATACCCTGCACCATCTGATTCAAGCTTGTAATTATGATAACAAGTTTCTGCTGCTGAGTGAGTATGATCTGCAGCTTTTGCACAATCCAAGGTGTTTCATAACGAAGGGAACAATGCCCCTAAATGATACTTGGCTCAAAGGGCTCCATAAATATGAAGTCTATTAAAAGTACAGTTTATCACATGACAGCACCAATTCTGAAACCTCTAATAAATAATTGTAGAGCTACCCAATACAAAATAATATGCTTCAGTTTAACTTTAACATATTTATTTATTAACTTTAAAAGTGAAGACAAACCATGTTTTTGAGAGGTGAGAGGTAACCAGAATACTAACGACAAAGTCATATAGGGACAGGAAAAAATATGCAGACTTTGCACATAAAGTGAATAAATGACAGGGATGAACCACAGACCATGAAATGTTTAGGCAGATGCTATAAACATTGTGTCACCACAATAGTCATAACATGTAAAAAGTGCACAATATAGTATTCTAATGATTGATGCATATGTCATTAATGTTAGCCAAGCATGTTATGCAACCTTACTATTAGTTATTGTCATACTCCGTATGCAGTACCACATTTTAAACAGTGAATTTTATTTTAACATACAGTACTATGCCTGTGGGTTATTAACTATATATGTTGTACAATGGAGAGATAAACAGTTAATTTCAGTTTTCCTATGTGTCATACTGAATCTTGTCTAGTCACTTAAATTATATCAGAAACATATCTTCCTAATATATCTTTATCTTTTCTTGAGGTAATTACATAGCAGGGTTTATGAAACTTTTTTTTACTCTGTAGATAATCTACTTAATCTATATCCCTCTTCCTGTGTGCATTCAGCCCCAACAATTACCAGCTGCCTCTTCCTTTAAACAAGTGGTGAGGATATCCCATCAACACTAGCACTGCAGACAAGCACAGTCTCTCTGATTAACAAAGCCTAATAATGTGTCCTAAAACAAAAAGAGCAGTGCAGTCACTAACATCTAAATGTGCTAAAATAACAGGATTTGTATTAGCACACATTTTCTGAAGGATATGAAATCTGGAACTCAAATGTATATCATTATTTAGTAACTTCAATCCTCAATAATTTGCCAGAAAAACACAAACTTTATGAGGAACACACCAAAACTATGAGGTAAAGATCTGGATATTCTGAGGAAACCTGGACAGTTGAGAAGCATGACTGGGTTCAGTTGTATACATGCAGAACTTAAAAGATGGCGCAGTGGTACAGCAGGTAGTATTGCTTCCTTGTAGAGCCTGGTTCTCTGGTTCATTTCCTGGCTCTAGTACCTTCTGTTTGAAGCTTGTATGTCCTACGTGTATCTATGTTAGTTTTTTTTGTTTTTGTTTTTGTTTTCTTCAACATCCCTAATTCATGCAAAAAGATCACTTGACAACATTTAAAACTGCCTCTTGGTATGTATGTGTGGTAAGTGTCACATCCTGCAGTGAACTCATACCTCTCAAGTGTACCTCATTACAAGGAACGTACCTTATTTGGGGTCTTAAAACATTCATGTTCTTCGAAATTCCTCAAAGTTCCACATTGAAAGAGTCTGTCACACATTCAGTGTTAGGAATTTTTTTAAAGTGAAATCCATGGTAAATTGAAATTATTCATATTAATTCATTAAATGATCTTCTTTATAAGTAAAACCAGCATATTTTAACCATCCTATGACCTTCCTAGTTGAAGTTGTTAGTAAGACATTAGTATGTGTTTCACATTTTGCCCATTTGTTTCAGATTATGAAGGTGAGTGTTCCTCATTTTGGCGATGGAAGGTTGAGAGCTATGATGTGAACTACTGCTTCATCTAGGATCGGTTCATGCCTTATGTTCATCATTTGGCAGGATATGCCCTTGCTTTCTGACTACTTTGAAATGGATAAAGTGGGAATATTAAACAAACATACCAAAGGGGGCATTGTACTCAATGATTGGTCTGATGAAGGTAACAAAGGAACAATTACATCTTTTGATCTAGATGACAAACCCTTGCTTATTAGTTATGCAACAGAGTGATTTCCTTGCTAAAGTAGACACATTAGATGGTCAAAGGCCAAGTAATTGTTTACATGCATTCCCAAGTCCCTGACCCACAGATTCAACTCTTAGGGCTATCATATTAATGTAGTAATTTCCAGGGCTGGTCGTCTTTCTGTAAGATACTGTAAGATACTATTATGCATTCTTTGGCACTGAGTTTTAGATTGTGAATCTGGCACCAGTTATTAATCTACATCTGGCCTTCTGGGATGCTGTTTATATTTTTGGAGGATTCTGTGATTGCAACTTGTTTGCAATTGTATGTGAGTTTGGTCAGCTAGAGGCTTTTGTCACTGGTCCTGACTTCAGAGAAGTAGATGAAAAAAGTTAGTGGCCCCAGCACTAAATCCTGGGGGACTCAGCTAGTGACTCATCTTTTTGTGGAGGTTGACTCACCTATCCTGACTTCTTGTGTCATACCTGTGAACCAGCTGGCTATCCAGTGGGTGATGTAGGGGGTTATACCTAGTTTTTTGAGCTTGTCTACTATGCCGGGGGGTATCTGTTGAATGTCGTGGCCAGATTGTGCTGGACAGTATGCACTCTTTTGCCCTTGTCCATTGCTTTGGTGACTTTCTAGAAGAAATACACTAGGTTTTGTAGGCTTGATAAAACAGCCTAATAAACATACTGAAGTAATGGTGTTTGACCAAGTAAAAGGGATCTGGCTGGATTTCCCTTTAAATTTCTGTTACATGTTACTAATTGTCATGCTGAATGGCTTTGTCATTAATGTATTACCATTATTGTAGGGAAATTAATACTACAGAGCAGACTAAGCACATGCATTCTGCATATCTATTGTTTTAACATTCTGACATCTACATTTATATAAAAATTATTTCATTATTTCAAGTTCCGCTACATTTCGTCTTTGACACTTTTCCTTACTAGTGCCAGAATATTTACATTTATTCCAGACCTACCACAGCAACCATTTTTCAAATCCAAAATAGGCAAAACTTATAAAATGCAAGATGGAGATTTTTATTTGCTATGCAAAATTACCGCATGTCTCTACCTGTGTTTTTGATAATTTATTTCATGAAGTATAGTCATAAAATATCAGTGCAGACAATTTAAACCTTAACTACTCAAAGTCACCACAGTTATAAGTATGCAGTTCTTACCAGTGGATTTTTCATTACTGAAATCATTTCAAAACTGAACTGTGGATTTACAGTACTTCATACATTGATTGATGATTTCATTTACAAATTCTTGTAAACATCACTGAGTCAAGTAACTGCATCCCAAAAGAGACATTATAAAACAAACAGATTACAGTTCATTGGAGAATAATTTTCTCTTTTCCAGTTTTTCGCTTCCTCACACTTACTTATGTTTTTCTGTGGTTGCTGCAGTATCATCTCCCATGCAGTTTTACATTTTGCACCGACGGTTATCTTTACGTAATTATAAACATGCAAATTCTAGCTCCCATGT
This sequence comes from Protopterus annectens, assembly GCF_019279795.1. NCBI lineage: Eukaryota > Metazoa > Chordata > Ceratodontiformes > Protopteridae > Protopterus > Protopterus annectens. The sequence goes on from NC_056744.1 coordinate 986,429,669, forward strand.
AGTTAATTATCTAAAATTAGAAGGTGAACACATTACTACAATAATGTATTAATTGAATAGTCCTCAACTGTAACTGCAGTAAAATCAGTAAATGTGTACACATCTATTGTATATTTTAAGTAAAAATAATAATACTTTGGCAGAATACTGGTCAAGGCAAAAATGTCAAAAGCCCATTTCCAAAGCGTTTATGTTGACTTTAGGTTCAACACTGTTTGTCATGTGACAATATACTTTTTAGCTGAAAACTAGCTTTCCATGCCTGGTATCTTTATGATAACAAATGAAAAAGAATTGTTATTGACAGAATCAATACCTCCCTCTCTATAAATCCATGTTAAGTTTAATTCTCTTGGCTACCAAAAGACAATTATTAGAAAATAGAAATGAAAATCTAAACCAACTGTATTTAAAGTATTGAATACTGTTAATGAGATAAAAGCTACTAGTGAGATCTTTAATTATTGACTTTATAACTAAGAATGTCCCTGCCTGAACATTCACGTAAACAAATATAAACTTTTTAATATTCATTAGCATATAAATTTCACTCATAGTGTGCATGTACTTAGAAGATGTCATTGGCTGGATAGTTGATAGATTATGTGCTGAAACTGTTCTCACCCTTTTAGCACTATGTCTCCTAAGACAGTGTATAACCTGCCTTATGCTCACAGATAACAAACTTATATCCAGCACTAATAATTCCATCTGTGAGAGGTGCAAATGCCTAATTAATGTAGAGACTTTCAAATCACCTATAAACTTTCCGCATGAACTGCATACGCCTCCACCAAGTTGCTTCTTTATTCGCATCATGATGTTTTATGCTGAGGTTGTAAAACAATTATTTCCAGATCCTCCTAGAAATAAGAAGACTAAGTCTCAACAAAAATCAGGCCAATCTCCACCTCATGCATACCCATCACACAGAGTCACCCTAAGCATAAATACTCAAAATCTGCCACACACAGTTACTCTGAGCATAAGTACTCCAAATCTACCACACAGAGTCACCCTGTGCATAAGTACTCCAAATCTACCACACAGAGTCATCCTGAGCATGAGTACTCCAAATCTATCACACAGAGTCTACCACACATAATCACCCTGAACATAAGTACTTCAAATCTACCACACAGAGTCACCCCAAGCATACATACTCCAAATCTGCCACACATAGTTACTCTGAGCATAAGTATTCCAAATCTAGCACACAGAGTCACCCTGTACATAAGTACTCCAAATCTAGCACACAGTCACCCTGAGTATGAGTACTCCAAATCTACCACACAGAGTCACCCTGAGCATAAATACTCCAAATCTACCACACAGAGTCACCCTGAGCATAAGTACCCCAAATCTACCACACAGAGTCACCCTGTGCATAAGTACTCCAAATCTAGCACACAGAGTCACCCTGAGCATGAGTACCCCAAATCTACCCCACAGTGTCTACCACACATAATCACCCTGAACATAAGTACTCCAAATCTACCACACAAAGTCACCCTAAGCATAAGTACTCCAAATCTGCCACACAGAGTTACCCTGAGCATAAGTACCCCAAATCTACCACACAGAGTCACCCTGAACATGAGTACTCCACATCTACCACACAGAGTCACCCTGTGCATAAGTACTCCAAATCTAACACACACAGAGTCACCATGAGCATGAGTACTCCAAATCTATCACACAGAATCTACCACACATAATCACCCTGAACATAAGTACTTCAAATCTACCACACAGAGTCACCCTAAGCATACGTACTCCAAATCTGCCACACATAGTTACCCTGAACACAAGTACTCCAAATCTACCACACAGAGTCACCCTGTGCATAAGTATTCCAAATCTAGCACACAGAGTCACCCTGAGCATAAGTACCCCAAATCTACCACACAGAGTCACCCTGTGCATAAGTACTCCAAATCTAGTACACAGAGTCACCCTGAGCATGAGTACTCCAAATCTACCACACAGAGTCTACCACACATAATCACCCTGAACATATGTACTCCAAGTTTACCACGCAGAGTCACCCTCAGCATAAGTACTCCAAGTCTATCACTTTGAACCATGGCAACAATAAAAATGTTTTAGTGATAGGTAACTCCATTGTCAGGCACATTGACATATCAATCATAAGGCAAGACAAGAAGAGGGTTACAGAGAGTTGTTTTTCAGGTGCTAGACTGTCTGACATTACAAGGGCCCTAAGGACAGTATGACTATTATATGAAAGTGGTGCTTGAGGGAGTGAATAAGTTGAGATGTAAAACCATAAGGGATATGTAGAGAGATATGTCAGAACTTTGCAGGCATGTTACAAATGCATGCAAGACACAAGTCCTGAGTGAATCCTTCCTTCACTTTGAATGATGCTTAGAGGGCAGAACATTCTTGACCTGGCTCCTACAAATATGGCTACGTTTTGCACTACTTCACTGGCCACAAACTTGTAGCCTCCTTTAAATTTCCAAAAGCTCCTTCAGGAAACATCACTGAATATAAGGGCTACGTAGATGTCAACCTCAATTAACTTATGACTGCATTCCACAGCCTTAATACAGCAGAAAGATTCAGTATGGAAATATACACATTTAGAAAAATGGATATAGCTAGTAGGGGTCTACTTCACGATGTCGAAAGCCGACAGTATCAAAGCTGATATTGTTAGCACCACAACATCGAAAGTGCAGAACATTGTGCAGGTAAACGGAAATCTCCGTAGGGGGAGATTTCCATTTACCTCAGTGTAGTGAGGTCTCAGAGTTGGAATATTTAAGTAGGGGGGTGTGGGGGTGCAGGGGGGCTTGCCCCCCTGCCTACACTAGTTAGTTTTTATTTTTTTTTAAACGTTATTTGATGTTTTGCTACATCGATCACTAGAGGTCGACCTTTAGTGATTCGATGTAGTAAGATTTTGATAACGTGATATAGACGCGCTAGCAGTGCCTACCAGAATCATAAGAAATTAAGCAACAAACCACCCTAGTTATCTAAAACCATAAATAAATGATATAACAAAAGAAACAAACTAATTAAATTATTTAGTACATCTAAAACCTATCTTCATAAGGATAATATTAAATCATTGCAAAAACCTGAAGAGCACTATCAGATCCATTAAAGGAGACCATGATCTTAGATTACCTCTGAAGCCAAAGACAGTTATAAACACTTATTTAGATATGTTAGAAAATTAAAAAAAACAAAAACAATAACTTACATTGCTCAGATCTTATTCATAATGGGGCCTCCTTTTCTGACAGTCTGACATTGCCTATACAATTACAGATAAATGTTGTTTCATCTTTACTGAGACGTCGATTCAAAGCCTTGAAATATCTGAATCCCTTACTCTTCAAATTATCTCTAAAGATCATTTACTGAAAGTGCTAGCCAATGACAAAATTACCTCCCCCTTGGGACTTGATAATATATCAGCTGTCTAACAAATAGAGTTAAACATGCCCTTGCAGACACATTCCTCAAACTGTTTAACATAAGTTTAGCTTCGGTTTTGTCTCCGATGAGAGGCATACATCAATGTTGAGGTATCTCCATAAGGGTGACCTTCCAACTGACAGAGGTAATTATAGATCTATTAGCCTTTCAATCCTCATGTGCAAAGCCAAAGAATGTATTATAACCATGCCATCATAAATCTTGTTAGACTTGACTCCAGTTTGGCTTTATGAAGGGTGAATCCTGTCTATTTTATCTGGAAGATTTCTTTTAAACAGTTATGAAGGCTATAGATGGTGGCCATGCAATGCATGCAGCATATTTTGATCAGGCTAAGGCCTTTAAGATCATTCTCCATGCTGGCATCATGTAAAATCTAAATGCTTTAAAATCAACCCATACGTATTGTGCTGGATAGTAAACTGGCTGAAAGACAGAACCCGCACAATGTAATTCGCAGGTGCTTAATAGGAAAGAATGAAAGTGACGAGTGATGGTCCTCAGGACTCAGCGCAGTGACCTCTCCTTTTACATATTTACTTGTCAGATTTTCTAGCAGAGAGTCAGGACCTCTGTCTAACAGAGTTTGCAGATGATTGCAAACTGGGAGCCGTTGTTAATTCACCCTATGACACCCAAACTCTCCTGAAAGAACTCACCCAAACAAACTTTTACTGTACAAAAATGGGCTCAAACTGACTGTTAAAAAGTGCAGTTACCATCACTTTTGGAAGTTAACCCTTCACTCATTATGCTGTCTAAGTAACACACCTCTACAAAATGAAAATGTAGTTAGGGACCTAGTTAATTGGGTTATAGCTAGCTCTACTTTGATCACCATGTAACTACACTTGTCAGGCAATCCTTTTATTTAGGCAGGTTAATTGTTAAAGGAGTAACATCAACATCTAAAGAGGTAATCACTCTCTTATACTCCACAATGATCAGCTCAACTATCAAGTACAATGCCCCCTTTGGGATGGATGTCAGTTAACATAACAGTTAGAAAGACCCAATAGGATCCTAACCAAAAAGATTACAGGCCTAAAGCCCATGAGTAACAAAGAGAGGCTGGAAGCTACTTCCCTTTATTTAGTGTATTTTAGACTTTTGAGGGGAGATCTCTGTCTCACTTATTGTGCTATTAGAGACTTAAGTTTTCTGGACCTCCTATTTTTTCTGCAAGTCCAATACCTCCACCAGTACCAGAACCAGGAAACTAAATCTTAAGCAGCAAATAAATAAGATATGATTGAGGGATAGTTTTATAACTCAGAATTTCAAAAACCCATGGAATAAACCTCCCCTGCATGTTAAACAGTGCAGCTCACTTCTTCTTCTTTCGGCTGCTCCCATTAGGGCTCACCACAGCGGATCATCTGTTTCCATTTTTTCCTGTTCTCTGCATCTTGCTCTGTCACACCAACCACCTGCATGTCCTCTCTCACCACATCCATAAACCTTATCTCAGGCCTTCCTCTTTTCCTGTTACCTGGCAGCTTCATCCTTAGCATCTTTTTCCCAATATACTCTGCATCCCTCCCTCAGCACATGTCCAAACCAACGTAATCTTGCCTCTCTGGCTTTGTCTCCAAACCTTCCAACCTGGGCTCATGAATCTTGATATATTCTACCATTTTTTGTCCAAAATTTTCAACAGTACTGTGCTCCTTGATGGATTCTTTATTTTTTATTGTATTTGTCTAATACCAAACATCAGAATAATCATACTGATGTTAATGCTGATAATATGCTCAGTAATATGATTATACAGATAAAGTGAACCTGATGCTAGAGTGTGTCCTAAGGTAATTCTTTGCATATGCTAGCTTTCCTCCTGTAAACTTCATCTGCTGACACAAGGCCTTCATGTATACTTTTTGTTTGAATTTCTTACACATTATGAAGATGAATATACTAATGCTTGCAACTAGGATTCTGATGGTCTGGTTTGTTTTCATTTATATAAATGCATGATTGCTTATGTTGTATGTGATTGGTTTAATAAAGATGTTTCTTCTTTAAAAAAAGAGGGCAGAAATTGAATAATTTATGTAATGTTGTTTAAGTTATATGACACATAGCAATATATGTGAAGCATGACGTTTGCTAATTTTAACTTGTTAATGCAGTTTGATTACTTTTATATAAATGTAAATGTGCCTGTGTCACAAGTGTAATTCAATAAAGGTGTTTAAAACAGAGCAAAAAAAAAAAAGAATATACTAAGAATGGTTTCTTTTACTCTGTCATGGAGTAGTTAGCTTTGCATAATTCAACTGATCATCTTTTTGCCTGTGATGTATTTTTCTTCACAACATGTTCTTAGTTATCTGTAATGTTATTAACCAAACTTGTCTGTATGTATTTTGACTGCTTTTATCGACGGTATGTTGCTTTTAATATTGTAGTTTTTTAACACAGACTTCCTCTGAAAATTATATTATAGCTTGAAAGGGCAACCAACCAACCAAATGATGAAACAGACAAACAGAATTCATGAATAAGTTAATAACGTGAACTGTAGACTAATGGTACATATTGGTAACTTAGCAGTTCCTTCAGGTGTGCTTCTCTTCACACAGAAACATAACTCTGTCACCCCAATCCCCAAATATCATGCTCTCAAAAATTTAGAGGATTTGTATCCAGTCTACAGTTCACCTGTTCTAGAAAGATCATGGAGAAAATAGTCTTGAAGCATGTGACTCTGTGACAAAATATGAGAGTATTTCTACAGTTCAGCATAGGAATATGAAAGGGTGCAACAAAGTCACTATTGCTACATGAGAATTTTTTCCCTATCTGGAACTATTTTTGAGGACTTACAGACAGCTTTTCATTTTGTGGTTCATTCTCCACTAACCAAGTTAAAATGGCTTCATTTGGCAAGAATCCTTTAAGTTCTGTTATTAACTAAAGGATAGAAATGCAGCTATATTTTATAATGGAATTCTCATCGGAGTTGATAACCTTGTTGCTGGTAAACTCCAGGAACCAGACCTGGAACCTCTACCTCCCCCTTTTTATAATCAGCCATTTTACCTATTATCCTGTCTTCATGCTACTTTACACAATGATTTAGTATTACTCAGTTTCTGGCATAGTTATCATACTGTCTGAAACTTATTTTTAAAGTGTTGTGATAGGACACTTCCTGTTAACATTATCAACACTGGCACTTTCATCTTGGTACCTAGAGATGACTATCCTATTCCTTTAGCTCTCAGAGGTGAACTGAGTAGTTATGATTTCCAGGCCTTCTACTTTAAATACCTGCTGAGTTGGTTAAATCTATCTCTCATGTTTCTCATGTAATTTTAGGAAAGTCTCAGGCCCACATAAATATCAGGGAATAGTAAGAATTGTTGAATGAAGTTTCATTATAATTTGAAGTACTATGTGCATCTAATTAAAACCTCATTTTGTCAGTGGTTAAATTTTCAGCTTCTGTATTGTTAAAGTTGGCCCTGAAGGCGATATCTGAGTGTGGAGTCTCACAGTAAAAGGATAATGTGACTTTTTCATTTTCTTTTTTTCTCTTCTCTTCAAGCTTGTATGACAACAGAGTTAGTGTATTTAGACATTGAGTTTATGGGTTAAAGCCCCCCTCACTGGGGGTGCCTGGTGCAAGAATAATGCTTTACTCATGTTGTGTGATGATAGGAGTTGCAGTATTGTATGTTATTCATAGATTCATAGACTGCTACTAGGCTAATGACCTGGAGTGGGGGCCTTTCTAAGCCTAACTAAGTTTTCCTAAAAGAATAATGATGTCCTGTATCCAAATAGGACATTGAGGGCTAGGCATTTATAAGCTACCTCTGTCCATAAGGGCCATGGGTTCCAGGCCCAGTGTAAATTTCCTATTCCTCATCTACTTGTCTATGTTGTGTTTAAACTAATTAACAGATGAGTCCAGTTCACATGGATGGGAAGCCTGTTCCATAGGAAGGGCAGTCTCTCGGACACACATCTGTCTCTCCAGCATGCTCTGTTTAAGTCACAGGCAAAATTCAGGTTCCTAGACCGTGTATTTCTGGTACTCTTTGACTTACAAATATGTAGGAGATTCATAAATGTGGAGTTTGTGAGCAATCTATAGGAGACTGATTAGAGGGAAAGTGTTTTAAGGCACTCTGCATAACGCAGGTTTGTTATGCCTTGAATTATTTTTGTAAGGAACCTTTGAGGTTGCTCTAGAGTCTGCATATGCCTAGTCAGGTACATACTAAATGGAGCACTGTACTCTGTGATTGGTCTGATAAGGGCAGAATACAGTGGGATAATGATCTCTTTGGCAGTGGCAGCTGGTGACTTCAAATCACAGGGGGGCTGCAGGAGACAGCTGAATGGATGGGGTCAAGGGGAGGGGGTGTGGTCAACCAGAAAGGGGAGGAGCTATGCACAAAACCACAAAAAACTAACTTTAATTAAATACGCTGCCCTGGGTGGCAAACCATCATTATGAAAGTCCAATCAAGACAAAAATAAGTGTAGAAGAATAAAAATATTTCAATGCATTGGCTGCATGACAGCTTACTTAATATCTAGATGGAAACAAAAGGTTGTGAGGCATGAAAAATAAATTACTTTTAAATACATTACTGGAATGCCAGTCAAAATCAAGTATAAGAAAACCAGAAGCACTCAACTCAAACCACTTCTCCTTGCACTGCAGTTCTAATTATAATATATTCAGCTTTATTAAAGTACCAAGTAACATGCTGAAAGTAGAAATCTATGTGATGCCCCACTTGTAAAATGTTTCCAAAAAAAAGACCTGCTGCCTGACAACTTGTTTCATGGGAAAACATGATAAAAGTAAAAAAAAAAAAACAAACAAAAAAAAAGCTCAAGATACATTGCTTAAAGGGTTACTGTACAGGGTATGGGCCACACACGATTGGCATTCTGTTTAGTTTAAAGTCTCCAACAAGTGTAATGAGCTTTTAAAATAATGGAATCCTGTCCTTTAATACCCAAGGCTTATACATTATCTAGTCAAGTATTCTCTGCATGGCAACAACAGAAAGGCTTTCAATGTTGGCAATTCTTTAACAGTATGCTTATTAAAGCTTACTTGCATCTTACAATCTCAGACAAGCTTACCTTATGGTCATTAAAGCATTGCTACTTAAACACAGAGCAACAGGCACTTTGAGTAATAAGCATAAATCTGAGTAATAAGCATAAATCAACAGTACAAAATATGACAGAAACCAGACCATTCTGCAAAATCAAGGACAGATGAAAAGCCACTGTAGTACTTATGCAGTGTGTCCTCCCCATCCAAGGTAGATACAACTACTCCTTGCCTTGTTTGGACACATCCAGAGTCACTACATGGGGGAGTGGGGTGCAACAAGCATGTCACAATTTGAAATTTCTCTGGCTGACTGTGATGGCCCTGACACATTTGTCATACCTCTCAACCTCAAGAGCAAGAAATCTGGACAAAGCCATACACAGAAGTGGGACAAAGGCCCAAAAATAAGGACAATTTTTAAATATTGCTCTAATAAACTTAGAAATATAATAGAATAGGTCTTGCATTAGTATGAATTTTCTGAAGGGTATAAAATCTGAAACTCAAATGTCTGTCATTTTCTAACTTCAGTGTTTAGTGATTTGTCACTAATTTGCCAAAAAACACAACTTTATGAAAAATGGACCAAAAATGTGATGCAAAAATATAAAATAGACACACAATACTGCTGCTACCTGCCAAAGAAGGGACACTTTAATATTAGTACTGCTACCTTGAGCAGCTGACAAAATAAAAGAATCTACATGCATTTCACGTAATCTATAACTTTGATTATTACAGTTATTTCTTAATTGTAAACCCTCCATGTTTTCTTCCAAAATTGCTATTTTATGAGGGATTATTAGGGGAAGAGAAACATTTTGAGCCAAAATTGGGGACAGTTGAGAGGTTGGCTATGCCTAATTCTATAAAGCAATTTATTTGCATGTACCTCTCAACCTGTTAATGCAGTAAATCTGAACAAGGCCAAATATATTGGGGGCACATATAAACAGTACTAAAATTGCTCTTGTATAAATTGAGACAGTTGATAGAACAGCTCTTACTTTAACATGCATTTTTATGAAGGTTATGAAGTCTGAAACTTATTATTTAGTGACTTAATTCCTAAATGATTTGCCAGAAAACTACAAATTTTATGAAGAACAAACCAAAATAAGAAGCAAAAATCTATTCATTCTTTGAAAATCTGGACAGTTGGGAGGTATAGTTCAGCTGGGCCTGTCTGAGTTTGCTGCCCTTCCCCCCTGACAAAATAATGGTTGAATGGAGCCTCTGCAGCCATTCCAATGAACCATTACTTGGCTATTTCACTCCATTTACCATAAACACTAATGTGCATACTGCTTTACTTCTATGATGAGTTGGACTTCATTTGAAAGTTTTATTTTGTATTTTACAGCACAAACACTAAGTCATCTGTTAAACAAAGCAATGCAGTCTCACAATGAAAACTTAGCATTAAAACTTCTCTGCCCTAGAAACTCACATTCATTGAAACAGCATTGAAACCCACATTTAAAGAAAATACATTTTGCCAGTGGCAGATAAAGATTAATTTTGGGCTGTTTTCAAATCATAGGCCCCTTGCATATGAAACATACATGTGCTCTTTGATACACCTTCCTCATTGTACTAAAAGTATATTCCTTGTACAATACCGTACACTTGTTAGAGGGTGTTTTAAATTTGTTTTGAAGATTTTTCCAGTAAACAATGAAACAAACCATATGCACCCATAATGGCAAAACTGCCCAGTTGAGAACATTTATCATAAAAAAGTCTACTCAGACTTCCACAGTCCACCATTATTAGTAAATATACACAATTCTACAGTCCACCATTATTAGTAAATATGCACAATTCCACAGTCCACCATTATTAGTAAATATGCACAATTCTACAGTCCACCATTATCAGTAAATATGCACAATTCTACAGTCCACCTTTATCAGTAAATATGCACAATTCTACAGTCCATTATCAGTAAATATGCACAATCTCTGAAGTAAGTCATCTAAATAATTCCACATTAAAGAAATCTGTAACTAATGAAGCGGCGGTTGCTGCTAGCAATCACCTTTATATTTCATGGTTTCATCGAAAAATAAAGTGTCTGTTGCCCCTCAGGAATAAATTGCCTATATTACATTAAAAAATGATAAGCTAGTAATAATATTGCAAGAAGAAATGGATGGCAAACTGATAACAGACTCATAGTTAGTATCTTCACCAAGGAGAACATTCTCAGTACGGCAGCATCCACCCCTTGTGGGAGTAGAACCCACAGCCTTCTGCATCAAAAGCAAGTACACAACCTGTTGTGCTATAGTATTAACTAGGCAAAAAGCACTAAACTTCTATTCCCCTGCAGCTCTCAGCTCCTTGTAAAATCTACTCAATACTCAACTGCATCTCAACTTCGCAGCTCAAGAAAACTGGAAAAAGCCAAAATGTATTGGGGGCCAAAATCCCAAAAAACAGGGACACATTAAACATTGCTTGTATAATCTTGGAAAGTTGCTAGAATAAAATGTTGTGTTGCCACCTTACATTTTACTGCCAAGGTCCCTGAGCAAAAAACAGTCAGAGTAACATACCACTACGCCACATCAGCTGCTTTGTAAAAGAGAGGAAGACTGAAACTTAAATGGCTATCATTTAGTGAATTCAGTTCTCACCATAGCTGTCAACCTCTTAGTACAAAACACCTGGACAAACCCAGTAATAAGGGAATACAGCCCTCAAACATATTCAGTGAATTCAGTTCTTGCCATAACTGTCAACCTTAGCACAAAAACCTGGACGAAGCCAATAATGGGGGAATACAGTTCCAAAAATAGGGACAAATTTAAAATATTCATCTTATAAACTTAGAAATTTGCTAGAAAAAAAGGTTGTGCTACTATGTATTCTGAAGAACATGAAATTTGAAATTCAAATGCCGGTCAATTTTACTGCTGACAGAACAAAAACAATTTTCAGCAGAGACGCAGGGATTAATACTGCAGACACGTCTTTGTAAAATGGCAGGGCACCAGAGCAAATCCACACAAACACAGGGAGGAGATGCAGACTCCACACAGAAGCCACCCCAACCAAGAATCAAACCAGAAAACCTATAGCTGTGAGGCAACAATACTATCACTGCACCATCAAATATGCAAGGAATTAAACATTCAGAAACCTGAAGTCTGAAATTCAAATGCCTGTCAATTTTACTGCGGACAGAACAAAACAATTTTCAGCAGAGACGAGGATTAATACTGCAGACACGTCTTTGTAAAATGGCAGGGCACCAGAGCAAATCCACACAAACACAGGAGGAGATGCAGACTCCACACAGAAGCCACCCCAACCAAGAATCAAACCAGAAAACCTATAGCTGTGAGGCAACAATACTACCACTGCATCTACTGCACTACACCATAACCAAGATTTGTGTAGCACTCACATTAACTGTGCTGTATCCGACAACAAATCTAGCATTCCTGCTTAATCTGGTTCTCACCAGTAAAATCTTGACCTTATAATTCTAAATCATGCTGTAGTCAGAGTCCTTGCTAAGGTACCCTCCCCTTCTATAGCAAAAAACTTCAACACAGTATCAGATCTATGTCCTTGAGCCAAAATGTGGGAAAAGTTCATCTGTGAACAGACACTCGAATACATTATAAAGTACTACATTTTGACTGATAAGCAACAGGGCTGTTGGCCAATCTACAGCACATTTATATACTATCTATGTATTAACAGAGCAAAACATATACCTGCATGGGTCAGAAAATGCTGACAGGAGCTAAAGCATAGGCCTTATAGCTTTATAACAACATACGCATGCACACTCACACACACACACACACACACACACACACACACACACACACACACACACACACACACACACTACTAAATTAAAAGCTAGTACCATACCATACACAATGTATAAACTAAAAGCAAGTACCATACACATCATTGTAAAAGTAAAAAGCACCATACACTTACCTGTCCGTTCTCCTTCTCCATAGTATCCAGCTAATCCTGCCCGCACAATACTCCCAAGACCCGTGAGATCCCTGACATCAAACAAACCTCCCGACAAGTCCGAGACTGTTCTGACTGCTGCTGCTGTTGCAGTCCGGCCCCGAGACATCATCCCAGAGAGTCTGTGCACTTTAAAAGTGCACAGACGTCTCCATGTGTTCCCTATGGGTCCTGCCGGACTGCCTGGAGCATGCGCATAGACGCGCAGTAGTCGGGACTACTGCGCATGCGCGAAGTCTGCGAAAATTTAAAAAAATATTTGTTTTCTATTTTTATTTCATTCTGAGGGGGCTGCAGTCTGGCAGTCCGATAGCACAGGCCGCCCCTGCTCTTTGGACCTAGATGCAATGCCGTTACTTATAAGTTGTACAATATAAAAGGATTTCCTCACCACTGTAGCCACACGGTGGTCAAAGGTAAGACTACTGTCTATATGCGTACCCAGATCCCTCACCACTGGGTCAACTCTTAGGAGTATATTATCAACATTGTAATTAGTTGGGATGTTTGACTTTCCAAATGGTACAATTATGCATTTCTTAACATTGAGTTTAAGACCATGGCTTTAGCAACATTTGTAAGTCAGAGATAGACCTTCTTGAAGACTGCTATTGTCTGCAGGGAAATCGATGATAACCCCCAGCTTCCAATCATCTGCAAACTTAATTAACCATAACACTTCAGCATTTGTTTCTATTTCAGAGAAATAGATGCTAAAATGGAGCAGGCCTAGTACTGAACCCTGGGGGATTCAACTACTGGCCTCTTGGTGGAGGTGGCCTCACCTGTTTTGACCTCCTCAGTTCTATCACTGAGCCAATTGGTTATCCAGTTTGTGATAAAAGGTTTATACCTAAATTAATGAGCTTGTCTATAATGCCAGAGAGGGATATTGTATCAAAAGCCTTGGCCAGGTTGAGGTAAGCTGTGTGCACAGTCTCATCCAGTGCTTTGGTGACCATCTCAAAAAATTCCACCAGATTTAATAGGCATGATATTCCTTTAGCAAAGTCAAACTGTGATGGGTCTGACTTTTGCAGGTTACCCATGTCCTCATTTATCAGGTCTGTGATGATTTTTTCCATGACCTTACATATGGCTGGTAAGACTTAATGGGCCTGTAGTTACCCTGATCAGTGGTTGGACTTCCTTTGTGCAGGGGAATGACTACTATTTGGTCTATTGCTTGGGAGTGAGTGGGAGAATTTTGAGTTGAACCTGTCAACTAAAATGTTGGCAATGGCCTCTGGTTCAGTGTGGTTGATGCCATTTACAATAAGTTCTGTGCATTGTTGTGTATTTCCTTTGAAGTTATGGACATAGCAGTAGAAGCTTTGTGATTGTCCTTTGCCTTAAAAGCCACTTTTCTTCAAATTTATCCTTTGAAGTATTAACTAACCCCATTAGTTGCCTGTTTAGGTTGTTCAGGGGGCTTTTAATGTGTGTGGCTTTATTCCTCCTAAGCTTGGCCAAGATTTGTTTTTTCTTTTGTTGTATAACTGATTGATATTGTGATTCCACCTGGGTGGCTAGTCTTTTGAGTTTGTCTTATTCTTAATACAAGTGGGCATAGCTCACCCTATACACCTATCAATATGGTTGTACAGTGATTTTGTAAATAGTTCAGTGTATTTTATTGTTTTTACTGGGTTTGGAGGTGCTTGGAATTTAGCCAAGGTGTTGCTTAGTAGAGAGAGGTTAGCCTTGGAATAGTTCCTAAAGATTTTTGGTTTCGCTGGATCCCAGGATTCAATTTTTATTTCAAGTAATACTGCCTTATGATCAGATCTGATAAGCAAAGATATTACATTGGCTGTGGATCATTGTCCCCTCATATTCATGAGGATGTTTACATCCCTAGTAGGAGAATGGGCCAACTATTCCAGGATGTGGTATTAACAAAGTTTAGGAATTGCTAGGCTTGTGCATTAGAAGTGGTGTAAAATATCCACTCTATAGAGGGGTAGTTGAGATCCCCCATGAATAACATTTTGGTTTGAATAGTGAGGGACTCTAATACATTGTGATAAGTAGTATGGGTTTCCTGGGACATGGAGGGGGACCTATATGTTGCAAGGATATGGTACAGCACCCTGTTTATGGTGAGATGCACATGTATGAGTTCCAGTGGGTCACACACTTTAACTAGTCTGGATGTGAGATTGGTCTTTATATAGACTGACAGTAAAGGTGTGAAAGGCATTATAACCTTGCATTGCTGAGGTACTCTCGGCGACTTTAAACCAGGTCTCCATTACTACACAGATGTCTACATTCCCTAGGGAGAGTAATGCTTGCAAGGAGGGGAGTTACTTGCTAGCATTAAGCAGTGCCACCTTCAAATATTCCTTCATAGGTTCAGTTAAGTTGGTAGATTAATCAGTATGGCATTGCATAAAAAGCCAATATGGGGTGAAAAAAGTGTTTGCCAATATCTGAAAGCTTAGAAGGGATAAGTGCAGACCATCCCTGGCAAAGCAGCGTGGTCTATCAACTATGTACTCCCAGGCTGTCAAGTATGGTACTCCTTGAACTGACACCAGGAGCTAAGCCAATTGTTAAAATAAATCTTTTTCTGTTGGTAATGTGGCATCATCCTTGGAGAAGGTAGTATGCTGCTCAGTGCTAGGCTCATATCTGCCTGAGATACATAATCAGCAAGCTTTATCATGTCTCACTTCATATAGTCAAGGGAGGTATGTCTCAGGTCATTAACATACAGGTGGACTATGACAAAATCATACTGGTACCTGTGGTTCAGTGACTTGAGTGCCTGTGTGACTTCATGGATCTTAACCTCAGAAAGCAGCTAACTGTGACTCTGTCCTTACTCACACTGGTAGGGGTGACATTGGTGTGCCTCACTATAGAATCGCCAATGACCAGGATATTTGGCTGTGTGCTGGTTTGCCTTAAAGGCTTAGCAGTGGAGGCACTGGATTCAGTGTTATTATGTTTGGTTTTCCGATATTGGTAAAGACTTATTCCATCACAACAGTGGTGCAGTAGTTAGTGTTGTCACCTCACCAGCAAGAGGTTCTCCAGTTTGATTCTCAGCTGTGGTGCATTCTGTGCGGAGTCTGCATTTCCTCCCTCCATTCACGTGGGTTTCCTCAGGGTGCTCTGCTTTCCTCCCAAAGACATGTGTCTGGAGCATTTCTCCCTGGGCCTCCACAGAAAATGAGTTCTATCCCAATCAGATGTTCCTGGTAAACAAATGTTAAATAAATAAATAAATGAATAATTAAATAAATGTGAAGCTGTGGGTGGTGTTTTAACCGAATGTTTATGTGATGGCTGAGGACCATTTCTTTGATTGTACTGTGCAGGAGGTCTTAGTGTTTTAGGAAGGTTACCCGTAAGTGCCTCAGCATAAAAAGTTTTATGTGTAAGGTCTTCACCCTGTGCAGCAGGTGTGGTGCAAGTGTCACTGACAACCTCTACAGGATTACTTTTTGTGGTAGGAGAAAATTTTGCCTCCAGCTTTAAAGTGTATGTACACCTCTCGTATACACTCTCTGTTTTATTAAGAATAAGTGGGTTGTCAGTGCATGAGACAATTGCTACAATGCTTCAGAATGCCCATCTTAATGAGAATAGCCACAGAGAGAATCAGGAACTGCATATCCATGACCAGTGATCTACTTGAGAGGAGTGAGGAAAACTTAAATATCGAACAAGTTATTATGAGGTTTCTATAGTTTGGTTATAATGTTTTGAGCTTCAGGTTTGCAGTGTTGTGTATTTTATTGTAGGAATGAAAACCTCATATAAAGCAACAAGGCTTTTTCTACAAGAACAGAGAAGCCTATGGAAAAAAAAGAATATTTCCCAAACTAAAGTTTACCCGTCTTTCTCCTGATCAGGCCCCCAACTTTGACTCAAGATGCCCACTCCAGCTATCTGGACCTCTTTGAGTCTATCAAGTTTCAACCCTTTACCCTGAACCTGGGTGACTTTAACTATACAACCAAAGACTGGAAGAACTAGTCATGCCAAAACACAAATGCCCAGAGATTCCTTGATTTTGTCTATGCAAATGCCTTGGACCAGCTGGTCGACACCCCCACAAGAGGTGATAATATCTTGGACTTGGTATTAACTGACATGAGTAACTACCATAGCATCCCTACAGTGTCTTCTTCCCTGGTAAGATCCTACCACAAAGTGGTCACTTTCAAAGTCAACCCCCCCAGCTAGGATCAAACAAAAAAGCTTCTCCAAAGCTGATTACAACCTCCTGAGGGAATATATAAACAGGTTCAAGCCCCCTCTGCCTCCATAGGAACTGACACATATGTCCAAACCTACACCAAAGTACTATACAAGCATTTATATAACTGCATGGAATCAGGAATACCCTACAGAACAGAATCCTCCTCCTCATGGAAGAGTAAACCTCTCTGGTAGACATCTGCAATAAATAAACTCTATAACAAAAGGAAAAAAATGCTGTCCAGGACAAAGAAGGAGCAGGTGGCTAATTAGAAGCAATCTTTCCTTAGCCTGAACAAACAACTAACAGTGCTAGTGAATTGCTCCAAAGCAAACTTAGAGTCCAAACTGGCCACATCTACTAAAGACTATCATGAGGCCTTCTTCACATATATCCGGAATCTCAAAGGGAGCACGCAGATCTGCTCAGAAATGGTGGTCAAGGACACCACATACACAAATGCCATAGATATAGCCAACCTGTTGGCAGACAAGTTCAGTGAAAACTTCACTCCTCTGCTCCCCCCATCAGTAAATCAGGACATCCCCAGCACCTGCCCCCTCCCCTTACCTCTAGGGAACAAGTCATCACTGCCCTCTCAAAGGCAAAAAATACAGCCTCCATGGGACCCGATAACATCCCAGGCTGCATCCTACATTAACTCAGGCAGGAACTTGCAGCACCATTAGGACCCCTATTCAACCAAAGCCTGAGTACCGGCTTCATCCCAGCCAACTGGAGGACAGCTATTGCCATCCCTTTGCACAAAGGTGGATCATCTACTGATCCAGGAAATTATAGATCTATCAGCCTAACTAGTCTGATCTGCAAGGCCATGGAGCGGACATTTATGGACCTCATTAACAAGGACATTGGCAACCTCCAAACACTTGATCTGACACAGTTTGGTTTCATCAAGGGGAGGTCATGCTTGTTAAATATGGTCGACTCCTTTGAGACAGTTACCAAAGCCATGGACAAGGGAAGATGGTGCACACTGCCTACCTTGACCTGGCCAAAGCCTTTGATACTATATCTCACTTGAGTATAATAGATAAACTCTCTAAACTAGGCATTAATCCATATGTTACAAGAGGGTACCTATTATTTCTTCAAAGAGGCATTTCTTAATCGACCTTGAAACCGCGAAATTTGAAAACATTGAAGGTCCACATAAGCAATTTCTTTCCTTGGGAAAGAAATTGTTTGGCCATCCTCATCAATTTGCCATTTTCCCCACTGTAGTGCAATCTCGGAGTTTGTATATTTAGTTAGGGGGGTGTGGGGGGCACAACCCCCCATGTTAGGGGGTGTAGGGGGAGTGAAGGTTATTTGTTAGTGTTTGTATGGCAAGAGATTTCTTTCCAAGGGAAAGAAATTGCTTATATGGAAGTTCGATATTTTGAAAGTTCACAGTTGTAGGGTCGATGAAGAGGCATTCGATGGAATGTTTCTTCAAGGAAATAATATATATCTGTTACAAGATGGGTAGCAAATAGGCTCACTGAGAGAACCCACTTAGACAAAATAGGGGAATCAACCTCAAGAAGTAGACCCGTAATGAGCAGTGTACCCCAGGGTTTGGTCTTGAGGCCTCTATTGTTTGGGATATACTTTTCTGAGGTACAAACCAAAACCAGTGGGCTATGGCTGTCCAGGTTTGCAGATGACTGCAAGCTGAGCACTGTCATCAATTCCTGTAGTGATATGGACATCCTCCAAGAAGGTCTCACCCAAACAAATGACTAGTGCCAGAAACATGGCCTCAAACGGAATGCCAAAAAATGCATCATCATCCTCTTTGGGGAGAGTGATGTCCCCACAAATTATCACCTTAATAACAAGGACCTAAGCACGCAATCAGCTGTGAGGGACTTGGGCACCCAGGTTGATAGCAAATTGACGTTTGACCACCATGTTGCCTCCATTGTATGGAAAGCTTTCTATGTGGCCCACCTCATTAGTAAAGGTATCTCATCCAGGGACAAGGAGGTCATAACATTCCAATATTCTTACCTTATAAGACCCATTATTGAGTACAGTGCCCCTTTTGGCATGTACCTCACAAACCACATGCAGCAGCTGAAGAGACCACCAAGTTCGTCACCAGGAGAATTCAGGGCCCCAAACATCTACCCTGCACAGATAGGTTAAAAGCCCTGTCCCTCTACTCAGTCTCATACAGACTCCTCAGAGGTGACCTCTGTCTGGCACACAAAGCAATCTTAGAACCCTCCTTGATGGTACTGCTGCATATCCGCAAGTCAACCTCCACTCAAAATTCAGATATAACAGAATGAAACTGCTAGGTGCATTTTGTACTACTGCATCTCACTTTTCCAAGTCAACTGTTTATAAGATCAGCTTAGATAACCATTTTTATTTGCTTCTATTTTTCATATATTATTGTTCTTTGGGAGCCAGCTACCTCCGTTTCATAATTTGTCTCTTAATGCACCTGCATAACCATTAAGATCTTAAAGTGATAGGGCAGGCACATTGTCAAGACCTGCATTCTCAAATAAACCACTGATGATGACTTCTTTAAACTTTGACAAGTCTTGTTTCCTGGTTTAAGGACTACTGCTAACCTTGAAAATGTTAAAACAAAACAAGGTCAAATAATTACTAGTGCACACTTAAAGGAGCTGGTTATCATGCTATCTCATGTTTAAATACCCTCTCATCTTACATTTTCTGTCCCATTGTTTTTTCTTATTCTGCTTCTTTCCTCTTCCCCGATCATGTTCCTGATCTTACTGTGCCATTTAACTTACAAACTATTAGTTTAAGAATGTATCCCTCTTTGTTTATCATATGTACGCTTATCACATTCATTGCCATCTCCACTCACCTTCTTTGTCATCTAATTATATAACTTCAAGATGAAGCACTCTCCAATGAATTTGTTTTTTTTTTTGGCTAAATTTATGGTGGTTTATAACCATGTTTTACTTAATTTAACTATATTGTACCGCTTTATGTAAAATAAAATGCCTTAAATCTTTTCCCATGGATTTGGTTTATATACTTGCATAACTTTTCCTTTTCATCGTATCATACCAGGAAAAAATATTTGAACCAGCCCACTTTTCCTATTAACAAATAAATAAACAAATGCATAAATAAATAAATAAATAAATAAAATAGGAAGGTGAAAGAAAGATAGTTTGAAAATGAGTGTACACCTTGCTGGCTGGCATAATTCAAAACAATGAGCTAGAGTAAGGCATGAATTCAGGCTGAGTAATTTGTAGAATACGGAAATGGCATGCTTGATATAGCTGAACTGATGAGGGAGGTAAACCATTTGTTGGCAAGGGGTGAAGTGGGGCTTCTAAGACTAAAAAAACTGGAAAACACCATACACTCTGTTGTCCTACATTTAAAATTTGTTAGATATGTATGAAAATACAGATACCATAGTCAATGGAGTGTGTTGTACCTCAAAGATGCATGTACCATTTACTGGTCAGCCTGTGTTAGAGCAAGTCAAACTAGTGAACATTATATGCTGATTTAAGTTGAGAATTTAGAATGCAAAGGATCCAATGAGGTAAAGATGTGAAGTCTATCATTAAAACAAGGTAGCTACATTTCGAAACAGTGTTAATTGCAGAGATGAGAAGAGATTTGTCTTTTATTTGGAAAATATTGTGATTTAGCAGGATTGATGGAAATAAGTACCTTTGCATTAGAAAAGTTAATTTAATTTTCATTTTGTCCAAACCAGGAAAATGCCATATTTGGGTCATCATGAAGGTACCTGGAGATTGAATATGGTTCACAGTGAAGCCTACTTTATATATCACTGTTGTCTTTGAATAAAATGACTTTAAGATAATTAAACTCAAGAGTTAGAGAAATGATAAAGATATTAAGAAGGGTATAAAGTCATAGGTAATGCCTTGTGCAGCACCAAGATCAAGTGAGACAGGGTGTAGATAAAGCTTAGGGGGGATAACTTTGATTGTTATTTATGTAGCTAGAGAATTAAATAATGGAATCAGGGTAAATCACTTGCCTTGTATGCTGTGCTAACAGAATGTAGGAGGAGTGACAGCAAATTATCTGCCTTTACTGGGCCTATTTTCTGTCATCTGCAGTGTAGAAGATGGAGTCTGCAAGGCTGAGCCTTGCACTGAAGATGTTCTTCGCCCATTATGTCCACCATAAGGATACAAAACCTGTTGGAAGGGCTACCGATTTGAGAGGAGACAGAGGTATCCAGGATTCTGGATACATGAAGAAGAGTTGGAAGAACTGTCACTGATAACAGATGTGATGCCTTTTTTTGTAAAGAATAATAGC
This sequence comes from Protopterus annectens, assembly GCF_019279795.1. Taxonomy (NCBI): domain Eukaryota; kingdom Metazoa; phylum Chordata; order Ceratodontiformes; family Protopteridae; genus Protopterus; species Protopterus annectens. The sequence goes on from NC_056744.1 coordinate 986,450,767, forward strand.
TAGAGCCTGTTTCCATATATCTGGAAAGACACCACATGATGGGGTAACATTTAATATCTTTGTAAATAAGGGTGATGTGCAGAGCTGTAATAACTACAGAGGGATTAAATTGATCAGTCACAGCATGAAGTTATGAGAAAGAGTAGTGGAAGCTAGGTTAAGAAGGGAGGTGATGATTAGTGATCAGCAGTGTGGCTTCCTGCCAGGAAAGAGCACTACAGATGGAATGTTTGTTCTGAGAGTGTTGATGGAGAAGTACAGAGAAGGTCAGAAGGAGTTGCATTGTGTTTTTGTAGACTTAGAGAAAGTATATGACAGGGTGCCTAGAGAGGAGTTGTGGTATTGTATGAGGAAGTTGGGAGTGTCAGAGAAGTATGTAAGAGTGGTACAGGATATGTACGAGGCTAGTGTGATAGCTGTGAGGTCTGTGGTGGGAGTGACGGATGCGTTTAAGGTGGAGGTGGGGTTACATCAAGGATCAGCTCTAAGCCCTTTCTTATTTGCAATGGTGATAGACAGGTTGACAGACGCAATCAGACAGGAGTCCCCGTGGACTATGATGTTTGCATATGACCTTGTGATCTGTAGTGAGTGTAGGGAACAGGTGGAGGAGACCCTGGAGAGGTGGAGATATGCCCTAGAGATAAGAGGAATGAAGGTCAGCAGGACTAAGAATATATGTGTGTGAATGAGAGGGAGGATAGAGGAATGGTGAGGATGCAAGGAGTAGAGGTGGCGAAGGTGGAAGAGTTTTAATACTTGAGATCAATAGTTCAGAGTAATGTTGAGTGTGGAAGAGAGGTGAAGAAAAGAGTACAAGCAGGATGGAGTGGGTGGAGAAGAGTGTCAGGAGTGATTTGTGACAGACGAGTACCAGTAAGAGTGAAAGGGAAGGTCTATAAGGGGGTAGTGAGACCAGCTATGTTATATGGGTTGGAGACAGAGGCACTGACAAAAAGGCAGGAGTTAGAGCTGGATGTGGCAGAGTTAAAGATGCTAAGATTTGCACTGGGTGTGATGAGGGTGGACAGAATTAGGAATAAGTATATTAGAGGGTCATCTCAGGTTGGAAGGTTTGGAGACAAATCCAGAGAGGCAAGATGATGTTGGTTTGGACATGTGCTGAGGAGGGATGCTGAGTATATTGGGAAAAAGATGCTAAGGATGAAGCTACCAGGTAACAGGAAAAGAGGAAGGTCTAAAATAAGGTTTATGGATGTGGTGAGAGAGGACATGCAGGTTGTTGGTGTGACAGAGAAAGATGCAGAGGACAGGAAGAAATAGAAACAGGAACAGCCAAAAGATGATGATGATGATGTTGTAAATAAAATATATATCTGCAGGATGCAGACTTTTAGAAGCCTGACATGATGTTGCCATAGGGAACAGTTTATACAGAAGCTTGTTTACAGTATAGTGAATGCCCAGTAAAAGATTAACAGAAGTAAAGACATTAGTGATGGAGTTTGGTATGGGAAATTGAACTACTAGTAGTGTGTAATACTATATCAGCAACGGCTGAGTAGAAAAAGCCACAATTAAATGCCTTTACATGTACACTGGGACTAAAGCAAGCATTTTCTTACCAGGTGTAAGGAGTTTGGATCAGTCTTTTTGTTGTTTCTTGTATGCAGGTATATCTGCCCCAAGATTTCACTTGTGCTAATTTATTTATTTTTCCTTATGTAGGCTGCCTTACGTGACTTCTGATTTTTGCACAGATTGCTTGTCTTCTGCAGTTTTTGTGGTTAACTCGAATCTGTGTTTGTTTAGGAATGTCCAGAAATCCCTTCTTATGTCCCACAGAGGCTGTCAGCTTGTACATCATCCATCGAGTTGTTCAATTTTGAATGATCTAATAATGATGAGAATACATGCACATCAAAAGAATATAAGTATATGAATTTAAAAATGTTATGAATATAGTGTGCCATATGGAATTGAATACAGTGAAGTTAAGAACTAATAGAAAAACGTCTTATTATATTTGTAGGGATAAATTTAAAAAACTTGTTAAAAAAATCTTAACTTCAATAACATGGTTTTTTAGTTTAATTAATTGATCTGATTTGTGTGGATGTTCTTTAAATACTTGTTTTGTTTTGTTTGAATGTTATAATCATACCTATTTTAATTACTTGTATAAAATTGTTATTATATTTTCTTGTATGTTAAAAACAATAAACTTGTTTAAAAAAAAAAAAGAATATAAGTATATTAAGAAAGCAGATTGAAATAGTTAAGAGTCTTGGTAGCTGATAACACATAAAAAAAATTGTTAACAGATGAAAATAAGGTCTGAGAGAAAATGCATCTTTTAGGGAGCTGGGTGGGTCTGTTGGATAGTGACACTGCCAATGGATATTGACCTTTCAGGGATGGATCAAGAACAGTGAGAGCGTGGAATTGGAATGATGATTTGCTAGTGTCCTGTTCGGTATGATGCCTTTGCCAGTAGCTGCTTTGTACCTCCCCAATTATCTTGGGCATAGCAGAATTCACAAAACAGGATATTCATTGGTGCTTGCAATTATGGCAACTAGTGCAGATTGAAGTCCACAAGAAATTATGATGCTTATCTGTAAAGAGAAGTGAAACCATGCTTAATAATTTGTTACCATATTGTAAGCATTCCACAATGATACTGTAAAGGTCTGAATCCCTCCTAGCTAATACAGACCTACAAGGCACTCACAAATCCAGCCCTGATGGAGCTGCTGCACATCTGCAAGACAAACAACATGAGGGTCACCCATTCCTGGGATCTGAACATAGTCAGTGTGTCAAGCAGAACATGCTGGAGAGACAGATACCTGTCACAGAGATTGCCACTTTTTTGGAATGGGTTTCCTATTCAAATAAAGCAGAGACCTTCCCTATCCCTCTCCAAGGCCCATCTGGATTGATGGATGGGGAATCATAAATTCACACCTTGGGTGGTGCTTATATCCCTTATGGATAGGGGCCAACTGTAAAATCTGTAAAAATACCCAAGGCATAGGCACAGACCCATGCTTTCCTCCTGCCCCTAGGGGAAATATAGTGGGTAAACATGGGTTATAGTGGCTAGGCTTGTAAAGGCTCTTGAGCCATTAGCCTAGTAATCTCATATGAATCTATGACCCTATTAAATAACAATATTATTTTTATCCCTTTATTTCTGCTGATACAGATAAACAAACAACACTGACCATTTTTTCTTCAGGTTTTCTATTATTTTTTTTTTGTCTTGTGTTTTAGACCAAAAAAAAAAAGATTAATATTTTCTTAGTGTGTAAGATGGATACCAGAATCAGATCATTAGGCCCTCTTCCCCCAAAAATGGTCCCAAACTTTTTATATTTGATTTTGCCCTGTTATTTTCCCTTAAAGACATATGCAGAAGATCTGTTTTCTATATAAATCATGCACTTTTGGCATGTTTATTTTTTCTAAGAAAATTCTTGTATCATTAAGCTTGAAAAAGACATACTGCAACTTGAGAGAGAGCACCAATGACTGGTGTTTTGTTTTCACTGGGGCTACTAAAAATATTCCTTGTCCATTTTCAGTAGTAGAATTATTTGGAAATCACTGAATGTTGTCAACGTCAGGGGAGTCTATGCACAGAAAGCAATGTGGATGTGTGATCTCTTACAAATGTGGCATAATAGGTCTTTGTGTGTGTGTGTGTGTGTGTGTGTGTGTGTGTGTGTGTGTGTGTGTGTGTGTGTGTGTGTGTGTGTGTGTGTGTGTGTGTGTGTGTGTGTGTGTGTGTGTGTGTGTGTGTGTGTGTGTGCTCAAAGCTACATAACTGCTTCTCACAGAACATAAACGTCACCACATTTCTTCAACGGTCTTGTATTTAGCCACAGTCTTAGATGCATGATTCATGCATTTCAAAACTGAACATTACCTAACAGTGAACTTTTTTTAGTATTGTAACAAAAGGTTAAGATCTCACTATGGGATTTGCCATTCATTGAATATAACAGTGACTAGGAGACTAATAATGAATGAAAAGTTAATCAAAAACAAACAAGCAAGCAAAAAACTAAATGTCCAGAACAGATTCATGACGTGGGAGCAATAATAGCATAGCCTGACATGGGCCCTGTGGAATTTCCTGAGAAATGTCATCCAAAAACCATGACAGTATATTATTATGTAATTTATTTAGGGTAACAGCAAGAATGTTAAAAGAGTGTCTGACTCACCCTTTACAACAAAATTAGTAAAATGGTTTATTAAGGAATGTCAGGAAGCATAGTATCATGGGTCTCCTTTAGGATAGGTAACATTCTGAGTGGTCGATAAGTGCTGTATTCAGAGGCACAGCATGACAAAAAGACAAATAATTTGACTGATTCCATTCACAGAGTAAACTTCTGAGTGGGTAATATTGGTATGGCATTAAGCTACAAAGTGGAACTGATCTCCTGAGTAATTGTCTTATCTTGGAATACAACCTTCCGTACCTCATATAAAAGGAAGGCTTTAAGCACTGAGTGCTGAAATCTACTGAAGAAATACAGTTGTGAACTAAGTGGTTGACAGCCAGCTTTTGCAAATAAAAGAAATCCAATCATAACCATGCATCAGGCTCAGCAAAAGTACAGAGGCAAATTAATTCTCACAGAAATTGACAGTACTTTACTTCTAATGGGCAAACTGTAAGATACTAATACTTACCATGTCACGTTGGAAATGGGGATGGGAAGGAGAAATACCGGATGTGAAACAATAGAAGTGGGCTGCCCTTATGTGCCTCAAGGCAGAAGGAAAAAACAAGGGAATTTATAGATGGTATAATCTGAAAAAAGAGATAGCAATTTAAAAGTACTAGTATGATCTACACAGATTTCAATAAAACCACAAATTGTTAATCTTGTACAAATAAATAAATAAAAATACATCAGTCAATCAATAAATAACAAGTCTCCCCAAATGAAACTAGTGTATTTATGTATACACACCATAAACTGTTACACACCACAGAACTAGCATGTCTCTTCATTAATTCCAGGACAACAGTACCAGCATAGCAAACAAACTGGTCTTATCCTCTTAGAACTTTGTCAGGACGCACCCACACATTTAAAATAACCTATCATCATTAACTAGCACCGTGGAATCAACTTATATTAAATTATAAAAAAAAAATAGTAATTTAAACCTCAATTATTTATTATGCCTGCCAAATCAATCCTTATTTTGTTTTCTTTCTTTGAAAGTATTTAATTGTGTTTACATGTTCACTAGACTTTCTCTACCATAAAAAACTGGAGTACTGTACGGTATATTTTGATATACGTATTATTCTGATATTCAGAAATTCCTTATTTCAAAGATTTAGAAGTGTTGCCTACAAAAAATCTATGACATCTACACTGTGTAGTCATACATTTCAACCTGCAGATACTGTCAAAAGAGACCAAGATTCCTGAAAAGGAGGGGACATCCAGACAAAATTCTAGACACCTTATTACTATAAAACCTGAAAAGAAAAAGCACATAACTTTTCACATATCTAGTAAGACTATGTGATTTTACTCAGAAACAAAAGTTTAAAAACTGAGGGTGAGTAAAAAACAATGTAAAGTCTAAAGACTTTAGTGAATGATATTGCAGAAAACTACCTCACAAAGTCTTTTATTTTTGATTCTGAAAAACTGAGAAGTAACACGTGACTCCTCTTTCCTTAAATTATTGAAACAAACAGTATTTTGATCATGTAGCCCTGTTTCTTGAGTAATAAATGGCTTTAAAATTGTGTGATGAAGGAGGATTCAGACTATCATTTGAAGAGGTAAATCATCTCTGAAGACAGGACCGCACTTTCAGAATTAACAACATCACAAAAAGAGTAAATCAGGTCTGAAAATAGGCATGCACCTCCAAAATAGGTACAGTTAACATGTCTGTGTCTACTTTAAATAACAGGGTTCATATTATATGGTCGAACTCTAGAAATAGTGAAAGATCTATTATCGAACCCATATGCACAAAACCACAAAATGTCGAAGGAATGTATCAGCAAATTTTTTTCCAGGGGAAAAATTCGCTGATCCAAAAAAAAAAAAAAAAATGTACAGGCAACATAAAGTGGGGAGTTTCCCTCACACACACCCAGATGGGGGGGACTATGTCCCCCACCTTAAATATACCAACTCCAAGATTACACCACAGTGAAGAAAACAAATTTGCTGATCCATTCCTTTGATATTCTGTGGTTTCATGCATTTGAGTTCGGCAAATAAGCGTTCTCTATTTCTAGCATTTGATCATGTAATAGGAACCCAAATAACACTATCATGTAGGTTATCAGATACATAACACACAAAAAATTTTATTTGTTCAGTGGAGATAAAACTGTTTTAGTTGACATATTCACTCACAGGGAATGTGTAATTACCAGATGGAAGTTAATCCTTTTGTGACACAACATGGACCAGTATCATTACTTAAATGTTCTTTTTTCCCTTTTGTAACTGCTAAAAAATAAGTAAGTAGTTTACCTCATCAGGTGACAGACTTCAAGGTCTTGATCTGAAGAGTTTGTTTGTGTCTTTCGGCTTTTCCCGGTTAGGGGTAGCCACAGCGGAATTCCGGTCCGCTAATGATTGGCAGTAGAGTTTTATGTGCTGGCTTGCCAGGCCTAACGCACAACCTTCAACGAAGGAATGACCATTCATGCATGTCACCATACAGAAGACCCTCTAACTGAGAATTGAATGGGCAACGTCTAACTGTGAGGCGACAACGCTACCTGAAGAGTAAAGATCAAAAAAGGAGGTGTCCTTGTGCCAAGCTTTGAAGGACACCACAGGTCAGTTTCTTATTTTCTGATAAGGTGCCTTCAATTTGTGCTCTGTGGATTCTGTCTTTTGGGCAATTTGTTATCCATCTTACCATGTATGCATTGATTTTTAAAGCATTTATCTTCTTTATGGTGCTGAAGATGGTATTAAAGGCCTTGGCCAGGTCAAGATACACCACATGTACTGCATGGTCACCATAGTCTTCCATGCTTGATACATAGGCTGTATGCTTTACAAAGCCAATTTTTGGGGAGTTAACCCTGGGATTCATGAAGCTTGCACCAGGCACTGGAGTAGCATCGGCGATCTAGTGCCAAATATGGTTGCCGAGCGATTCAGGTACGAGCTGTTTCCACGTGCACTACCAGCGTACGCTAGAGCTGCTCAGCTCCCAGCGCATGTATGCTAATTACCCCATGCACAGCAGTGTAGCATGCAACTGAAGGTATATAGCGATTCATGAAGTGGTGCAGGCGTAGCGTAAGCATGAAGAAATGTAAACCAAAAAAATGGTTTACATTTTGTCAAACATAAAATCGGAGCCATGAAAGTGGACCAAACTTACGTATTATAATGTTAGTATATGCCAATGGCTAAATATATAGCCAATGGCATAACAAAACATGCACAACACATAAAAAATAACATTTAATGTCATGGCCACACTAATGCAAAGTAAAACTGCAGTGCATCTGTGCGCAAACGGGATCACAAGGAAAATATATTTAGATGTCATAAAACAGCAATGTAACACAATTCATGAATTCCCCATAATAGTCAATGGCATGCATGCTACACCACAACCATGGTGCCGGGGTTGCTAAGGGTCTGTGACAGTGTTCTGCGCAGTAACTAGGAATTAGTAGTCAATGCCATGCAAATGAGTCAAGTAATACTGAATCGCAAATGCCCCGCCGGCATAAGGATGTATCACACAGCGTAGCAGTACAACACCGAGGAGTGGCCTGGAGGTAAATATGACATCAAGAGAGGGGTGCGCCACCGTAGCTGTAAGCACATTGGATCATTGCTAATCTGGGTTGCCTGTTGCTAAGCAAAGCCGCAGGATAGGGGTGTGGAAGTAGCCATAGCTTTGCTTAGCTGAGAGCACACAAGGTAACTGAAAGTTCATGTGAACGTGGATGAAAACACGCTTGAAACCCGGTAAATGGCTGTGCGTGGTGCGCACCACAGCTGAAACAGGAAGGATATGGGAAGACAATAAGGAAATGCTACAGCATGGCAATTAGATAAAAATGAGTAATTAACACCTACAAACTCACAGTGGGCCATTGACAACAGCTAACAAGGCTGCTAGCAGCTACCTGCAGAACAGGAAATGGTAGGTGCCATACAGCAAAGAAAAGAGAACTGTCACAGTAGAACAAAGCAAACTTGCAGTAGATCAGCTGCATTACACATTTCCCATCACAATCCTGGGTTGTGAAAGTACAAAACAAGAAAGCCAGCAGCTGGATGCATACTTGATAATGGGAGGGGAATTGGGTTGAAAATTGAAGTAAAGGGCAATAGATGAATCACGGCAGCCAAGTGTAAGTCAACACCAAAGGCTCCACAATATCAGTACCTGCTGTAAAACCCATAATTAAGATACCCTGCAGCTGAAATTGCACAAACACACACAATTACACCAGCATCATCCATTGCACAATAGTATAAGGTGTGAAAGCCCCCCACACACACTTGTGTATTCCCAGACACTCTGCACCATTGGTGTATACAGATGGGGAACTTTTAATATGTACACGTTAGGGGCTGCCATAGCTTTGATTCGCCAGCATGTGTTGGAGACTGACGGTGGTGTGGAGGATGATGCTGACAACCATCTCAGGCACTGGAGGAAGAGAAGAGTGTTCAGACCCAGGGTAATCTACCAGGGGCTACATGATCTGGAGATAGTAGAGCATTAGAGGGTGGACAGGGACATCATACAGCAACTTGCTGAGCTGTGCCGGCCACGCCTCAGAGCTGGAAGTAACAGAGGGGAACCCATCCCAGTGGACACGAAGGTATGTGTAAGCTTGAGAATACTAGCCATAGGTACCTTCCAAAGGCCAACTGAGGATATCATGGGGATCTCACAGCCAACAGCATCCAGGGTACTCCACCAGTTCCTGGATGCCATGTACCACATGCCAATGAGCACATATACTTCCCCCGAATGCAGGAGGAGTTGGCCAGCAATAAGTGTCTCTTCCACCGTGTGCGGACTACCTGGAGGTACTGGGTGCAATAGACTGCATGCACATACACATCAAGTCACCAGCCAGTGAGCAGGGTAGGCACTACATAAACCACAAGGGATACTCCTCCATCAACTGCCAGGTCGTGTGTAATGCCCAGGGCATTATCATGGATGTGTATGCTGGCATTCCTTGAAGCTATCACGACTCCCACATCTGGCATGCCTCACAGCTGTATCAGGTATTTGCCAGGGGGGAGCATCCCATATGGCCACCTGGTGGGGGGTGCTGGCTATGCACTGGAACCATGGATGATGACTCCCATCAGAAATGCACACACAGCCACGCAAGAATGCCATAATGAGGCACACGCAGAAACCAGAATCATCATAGAGCACATGCTTGGGATGCTGAAACCACAGTTCTGTTGCTTGGACAAATCTGGTGGAGCCTTGCAGTACTCTCCAGGCACGTGTGCCCACATCTTCATAGTATGTGCCATGCCACACAATATAATCCTGTGGAAACAGCTGCAGCAGGGACAGAATGGTGAAGGCCCTCACAGCCCACCACCATTGCCAAGGGACCCACAGGCACAGAGGGACTCAGACCATGAACACCCTGTGGTAGCCCCAGTAGTCAGATGGAGGCATGCCCAGTATGCCCATGCCTTGGCAAAGAGGGAATGTATAGCACACACACTGACAGTGTAGGCATTTATGGACTGACTCCCTTCTCCACCTGCACACACAGCAAACATGGATGGCACACACACACGACCACCTGCAAATTGTCATGTATAGGTGATCTACTGTGTGCATCCAACATAGGTAGCCCTCAACTATTGTACACACAACTGCCATTGGCACAAAGTAAGGCAATACCTGAACAGTAAATTAAGCTATCAGCATGTGTCCATACTGTATGTAGAGGTTCATAGCTACATAGGTAGGTTCATGCCCAACTGCCGAGGCCACTCATAAGCATAAGGAAAAAGTGTCTGCTGTCACCACCCCATCGATTAACTATCTGTCCCTCTGTGGAGCAGACCCAATTGCGGGATCCCTGGGGTGTATCCACTGTTCCCCACCCACTCTGCAAGGATACCCTGGAGTGTCAGTGACGGGTTTTGTATAATGTAATCAGGGATGTAGTTCCAAATAATGGGGAGTATCCCTGACAGGAATCTTCTCAGATGTTTACATGCTACATAGTATACCTTAAACACAGCTTGCATATATAGGTAGTTTTCCACAGAATAATAAACATGTGGAACACACAACCACTGAAATGTGCGTTACTCACCCTTGCACTATCAGTGCCTGCTGAGAGGTAAAATAACACTGCCAGGATTAGAACATGCAACCATGTACACAATCTTCACAATAACATACCACTAAGCTACCTGAGATGTACCAATGGCAGTTGTTTATACTGACAGCATAAAACACAAAAGGTAGGTATGTGGGGAAATAGGACAAACCGGCATGTACCCAATGAAAGGTGTATGTTTTTTATATATATATATATATATATATATATATATATATATATATATATATATATATATATATATACATATATATATATATAGAGAGAGAGAGAGAGAGAGAGCGATATATGTTGATATATGGGGATATACATATATATGTAGATATATAGATAGGTTAACAACATCTACATAACCATGTAGGTACATATAAATGGGATACTTACCACATACCAACTGCTTTACATACTGACACGTGTAATCCCAAGGCTTAAGGTCCGAAAGAACACAGTACCGAAACACCAGATGCACGAGGTTTAAAATCACGATGTTAAGGGACAGTTAGTCAGGGCTTCTGGTGTTGCTGTTCAGGTAGGTTACTGTGTGTAAGTGTGTGTTCTGAGTGTGGTGTGTGTTCTTGGGGGACTGTAATGTGTGAGTGTGGGTTAGCTTTGTGCGTCTGTTTGCGCAATCTAGGAGGTAGAATATTAAAGTAGGGGGGTGTGGGGTGCGCAGACACCTACATGGGGGGTGTAGGGGGCTTGCCCACCTGCTCATATGTAGTGTAGGATGGTTTGTTTGGATGTGGTGGGTAGCAGTGTGTCTGTGTGTGTGTGTGTGTGTTCCATGTTTGTGTTACTTTCGCGAGTTACTGTCGCTAATGTGGGGTATGGGAGTCTGGGCCTGGTACTGTGTGTGTCGGAAACTATGTGGTTTTGGGATTTCATAGGTATCCCATATACAGCAGTTGAAGTGTTCATATATGTGTATAACATGGACCATAGCAATCACACATTCCGCCACGACCAACCTTTATGAACAAGGATATGGACAGTATATGTCTATACACTTTTACGAATATGTGCTATGGACATGAGCCAATGATAGTGTTACCACCTGTCCTACTTTACGAGGGACAGTCCCTCTTTGTGCAACCGACCAAGTATATTAAACGTGGCAAATATCCTGGGATTGTAGGACATAATTATGTCCCATATGTAATGTAATAGTTGCATACAATAGTTCTTTCTGTATCTAAAATACCTACATATTACAAGAGACAGGATAAGCAACTAAACTGCTACAAGAATAAGCTTATATTTAGGCAAGAAAGGAAAGTTGTATCCCTTGTACTGACCATGGGTTTGTGTCAGCCTGCAAATTCTGATGTGTGCCCCGAAAATGTCCCACTATGGCCATATGAAAAGGTGGTAACCCTAGCCAAAGAGGGTCAGTCACCAACACAACTACAATGACTGCAAATACCTATGACAGAAATACACAGCTTTCATGTAACAAAACTTTATTACATTCTGATGTATTTCTGAAAAGATTCAAGGACTAACATCACCTGCATGCTATACAGGAACCACATAACAGTGCCTTAATGAATCAGCCTGCAATTACCATAGTATTAGTCCACTAAAGGATAGGTGTTCAAATAGGGAAGGAACCCTGACGCCCATATCGATTATGTATAAAAGCAGTTCCTACACACCTGCATCTCCTATGCACACCCACCAACATCACCCCCACACCCAAACAAATTACAATACAAACTGTAATAACATCACAAATCATTCATTCACTGTACGACATCTGCAGAAGCCTTAACATACCTTGTCAGAGACACACTAAAATGGCCCTATGTGAAATAGTTGCTGTTATACAATGGAACAGCTACTGATGTTACACGGTTTGTTTGCACTAATCCCGTTTCAGAGGGTTGTGTGTACACTGGGATGTGTTACCAATTACTGAATAATAGCACAGTATGCTACACATGTACACCAAATCAAGGATGTCTGGTGAGCACACTGTAAACAACATTGCAGTTCATGCATAGCTATACAGCCTTGAGCTGCCCAAACATCCTTGCCAGACTTAAACATCTGCAGAAGTATGAGGTACAAACAAACCCTCCATAAGTAGCAATGTTCTGATATGTAACAGTTGTACTCACATGTAGAACAAAATTGTCTAGCCATTACACACAATCCACGGGAGTCATGAAGCTAATATATCTCTGTCTGTCTCCATATAGCTGTTGAAATACATCACAAACAACAAATCCAGGCCATCTTCTTCGAAAGTAAGGCAAACGGACAACGTCCAAAAGTAGTACTCAGTTATACACCACTGTTGCCATGGAATCAGCTAATGGAGTAGCTGCACAGCTGATGTGCATCTAATTAACAACTTTGGAACACCAGTTGGTGGTCAGGATACCACATGTTACTGATATTTAACTAGAAAAGGATGGCTTATCACACATTCAAACCATCCATATATACCAGCAGAACATTACAAAGAAGATTGAAACACAAACTGAAAAGGATTGAATCAACAGTTAATGACACCTCGGGTAACTAATAAGGTATGTAGAACAGTCAGTATGTCTGTGTATTTAGTACCTGTTCTGTAGTATTTAAAGTGCACGCAGTCCATATAGTGGAAGCAGTTATCTTGTAGGGATGTATCGTTGAGCATAGTAACACTTGTAGTATTTGTGTGTACTGCTGTGGGTCACAAGGCAAACACTGCATACACCACAAGGGATGCTATATAAGGGCTTTGAACACAAATATTCCTCACCAGCCACTGTCAGTGACAGGGCTGGTCCAACAAGTATGTGCTATAACAGGGGATAGTATATGTTGATATATTGTAACAGTAGCCATATGTATGGGTGTATTACTGAGAATAACATATTGAAGACTGGCCCACTGTGCAATTATGATTTGCATTGTGGGATATTGTGCCAATAACTGTGTGATGTACAGTATTGTAGGCAGATATACAAGTTGCATAGCATTACTGTTATGTTAGACAAACATTAGTTATGTCTATTGGCATTTACAATACACAATAACAGGATACATATGACTTTTAGTCACCCGACAGTTTATCAGCATGATAGCAAAGTAAAATGGAAGAGCTAGTTAACTATACATGCACATAAGACATGTAATAAGTGCAAAGGTAGGTACTAGGCTGTCTTACCAAGGGTATTTATAAGCATGGTGAGGAATGTATCCATCCAGCATGTCCTAGTCATCGTTGTGGTTAGGTGTATATCCCTAGAGCATGTGGCTCTCAGGGGCCTCTGTTTAGGTGGAGCATATCCAGCAATACTGGGTTGGACATGGGCCTTGTATGTCAAGCAGAGATCACCTGTGAGTATGCGGTATGCAAACAAGTACAGCTTGAGTTTCTTAGGATGGGCTGCATAGATCATCTGTTTGAGGTCAGTAATCCTCTTGGTGTGGTACTGTTGTGGTCTTCCAAGCTGTTGCAGTTGTCTTGTAAGGTATATCCCAAATGGGGTGTTGTATCCTTTAATGGGTCTAATAAGTCATGAGTAGAGAGGCACAATGGCCTCCTTTGATCTGGATACGAACCCATTGGAGATTAGGGGGGCTATGTAGAAGGATATTCCAACCACCTTGTCATTATGGGTATTGAAGGAAAAATTGCTATCTGCTGGGGTTCCCAGATCCCTTGTTGCCTTTTCTGTATGTAGGGAACTAGCACATATGTGGTAGTCCACGGGTAATTAGTTATATCCAAAGGGGATGACTATGCACATTTTGGCATTCAGCTTGAGGCCATGATATTAACACCAGGTATCCACCTCAGTGTGACCCTTCCAGAGGGTGTCTGTAACAGCTAGGGAAACAATTATGTCCCCTAGTTTGCAGTCGTCTGAAAACCTTTTCAGCCAAAGCCCTCCTGTGCTTGCCTGTATGTCAGAGAATTATATACTGAACATGAGGGGTTCTAGGACTGAGCCCTGGGGGACACCACTTGTAACTGGTATACAGTCAGACCTAGGTTATGCAACTCCCACTGTGTGGGCTCTGTCTGTGAGCCAGTTTGCAAACCATCACATGACGTAGAGGTTAATGTTCAGGTGAATGGGTATGCTGATAATATCAGAATGAGGAATGGTGTTGAAAGCCTTTGAGAGATCTAGGTAGGCTGTGTGGACCTCCTTACCCTCATCTAATACCTTGGTAACTGTCTCTAAGAAATCCACCAGGTTTAGGAGGCATGGTCTGCCCTTAACAAAGCCAAACTGGAAGGGGTCAAAGGTTTGGAGTTACCCAATGTCTCTGTGACTGAGATCCATGATGTGCTCCATAGCCTTGTAGACCAGGCTAGTCAGGCCTATAGGTCAATAGGTCCCATGGTCCATTGCGGCGCCACCTTTCTGGAGTGGGATAACTGTTGCTGTGCACCATTCAGGGGACACTAAGCCCAATGCGAGGCTATTATTGAGCATGGTGCATAGGTGGGGGTGCCAGTACATTCTGAAGTACATGTAAAACGCAGCCTGGGATGTTGTCCAGTCCCATAGTTGCTGTGATATTGGCTTTAGAGTGTGCAGCTTTGAGAGGGAGGGGGGAAAGGTAGCACTGAACCTATCTTCCAGGATGTTGGCAATATCAGTTGGTTCTGTAATGTTCGTGCCTTTGTGCTGTAACTCAGAGCAGATCTGGATGTTGACATCGAGATATGTGACATAGCTATAGAATGGTTTGTGGTTGTTGTTGGAATTAGTGGCAGTTTTGTTTTCATACCTAGCTTTGGAGGATCTTATAAGGGATCTCACCTTCTTACTGAGGCTGACCAGGGAGCTCCTCCACACATGGGATTGTACTCTCGTTTGCAACAATGTCTTCCTCCTGTAGTATAGTTTGTTTATGGCAGGGGATCACCAGATTGGTTTCCTTAATTAGGAGTATAGCATCTTGGTTCTGTTTGGGATAGCACAATCAATGCACTCATGTAAGTCCTTATAGACTGCATTTGTGTAGGATTCAGCAGTTGTAACAGTATTGTCCATCTGCATGGGTGTCATGATGTTCACCATGTCTGTCTTAAGAAGCATGAAGTTGGCTTTGTAGACATATTATACTGTGGTTCCCTTAATGGAGGGTGAGGGCAGGATGTGGATATCAACGGTTTTCAGCTCATGGACAGATTGGACCAACGAGGAGTTGACTTCAGGTGTGGTGCACCGGTCACTCATGTTGGTAATGCCTAGGTCTAGGATGTTGTCGCCCAGTGGTGGATGTGTAGATATGTTGATCCAGTGTATTGGTGTTTATGAATTCCAGAAAGCGTTGAGCTAATGAGTTGGTACACAAGTAGTTTTCTCAGTTAATGGTGGGGTAGATTCAGTGAGACTATGTGATGAGTGTGGTGTGTTGTGAATGTTTACCTTCTCCACATGACTGTCAGGGTCAGGCTTGGTTGGAGAGAGCTTTACCTCCAGTTTGGCTAGATAGGTGCATCTCTCACAGATTGTAGTGTTGGGTGGTAGGCAGAGAGACTTGTCTGTGTACATGAGGCAATGTGTACATTGCCCCAAGATGTCCAGATTCATTAGATAGACAGGAGAGAACACTGGCAGTTGATCTTGGACATACCTGAGTATAGAACTACTTTCCCCTAGATAAGTGAGGAAAGTGAGTACAAGAGCTATTTTACTCTAAGCAAGTGAGAAATGTATGTACAAAACCTGTATACCTCTAGGTAATGAGGAAGATTGACTGCTATAGTAATTAGTAGCTTACATAGTGCTTACAAGTTCTGAACAAGTGCTGAGCATGAATAAGCAATCCAGATAGGGTCTTGGATAACATAAACACACTGCCCCCCCAACAGGAACACAATCATATATCCATGTACACCACAGGTCCCCTGTACCCACAACTATGCAGGTACAAGCTGCACTCAGGCTGCATGGGACCTGTCCACATCACAGGTTGTATTATACACATATGGGAAAATACGATGCTCTCCACGTACACATCATGTAAAACATAGCTCCATGTCAGGCTGTGCACACACTGAATGATGCACACCAACAGGTATCATAACCCACAAATGGGGAGACACCACTGATAATGGGAAGTACTGCACTACTACCCTGCTGAGTCTGGTCTGGAAGGCCATGAACCTTGATCAAATAACTGATGTCAGCAGTACAGATGTAGATGACAGTAAGGTTGATTTCACACTGCATATCATAACCTTGCCAGGTCATATGACATCATCACCCATACTGTGTACCACCTACACTCGGTATACTAGATGTACATTCCTATGTCACAGGAGTGTTTTGCAACAGGACTGCTGGCAGAACCAACACTACAGAAGGTGTCTGAATAATACATGCTCATCACACCAGTGGCAGCTACAGTAAGTCAGGGTTAATGAATTGTGTTCCCCTTCATTGTAGTCCATACCTCACAGACAAACAGAAGACATCTGCCTACTGAAGTATGCGAATGACTATGACCTAGGAGCAATAGCTGACTCAGGAGTGTTGTAGACAACATACAGAAGGGGCTTTGTGGGTGAGGTGTGTGTGACATATGGCCACAATCTGACAGCTACATAATGCATTGTCACCCCTATGTAAATAACCATGTACCCATGAACTACCACCTAGGCAGCGGTCAACATAATGGACATGTGTGTAAGGGATGCAGCTGGGCAGTTGTCTTTCCTGTGATAGCTACATCACCACACCTGTCAGGTAGTCATATGTGGCAACCCTAATAATGCCAGGGTGCCATCCATGAATTTAGAGATCATTGTTCAGCCATACACATCACTCAAGTGACCCATATCAGATCACATATTTCCTTTAAGGGGTATTGGCCATGTGCAGATGGCCTACACCAGCCTTCCCATTCCCCATCTCCACTATGTAACATGATGCATACCCTGAATAAATCCATGTCCAACCCAGTGATGTTGGACATGCTACACGTACACATCCTCATCTCAAACACATACTTCATGGACATCCACCTTCCACTTGCTGGACAGATCCTTGTCCCATACACTTTACATAGTCCTGCCATACTATGCATTCCTGTCCGTCAAAGCTGCACATCGCTCCCCTCTCAGACATGGTGTGATGACCACATGGTAAATGTATCATTAACCCTGTGGATCAGTAATGTGGCACTGCTCCACCTGGCCCCAGAGACCCACCTGTCAGCTACTGCCAGGTAACCTTTCATCCTAGATTCATACATGGCCCATGGCATATAGCCTACTAGTTGACTTTGACTGTACATGCTGCAGTTGATATCCATCCCTGCAAATACCATCTGGCTAGCCAGTGTCCCATGTGTATCACATATGCAACACAGGTGATACATGGCAAGATGTTGAATTGCTGTACAGTGCCATGTAGATGTATACGACAGAACACATACATGTAAAACCTTATGTGAGCAAGTCTGCATGGTCACAGGTCATGCCTGTTAAGTCAGTGTAAGTCTTTATATGTGACATATACACAGCATCAAGGTCAACTGCATTAATGTGGACATATCCAGTCATGTGCTGATAGGTAGGAACACCAGTACAGGCAAACAGACATGCCCACATCAAGGCAGCATCCACATGAAGTATGAACAATATAATCAGGTGACACACACACATATATGGTGATAATATCCACTCACCATTGAGTGTCACATGTGTGTGACACAAACACATCAGTGTCATGTAGGTTTGCAAATACAACTATTTAAACATAAATAATGCAATATCAGCTGTAGCTCTGTATGTCTCTGTGAGTTACTGTGGCCTGTCTCCATCATTATGTCTTCCAGGTATGCTGCGTACAAGGTTACCCCCTTTTACCCACCTGGAGGCAATCATGATATCCTGTTCAGCCATGTGCCACAGGATGCACAGCAGTGAGATGCCCTGTGAATGAAACTTCGCAGGATGGTTAATGATGTGGGTGGCCACAACCGCACATACCAGCAGGTGTGCAGACACTGTACAGACCTCATTAGATGGGGGAAATAGCATGTGAATGCAACTGCCAGGGGACAAGGTGCAACAGGTGGTGGACCACCAACCCAGCCCCCACTCACATGTACCGAGGAGCTACTGGCCAACTTGGGGATACCTGCAGAACCACATCCACAAGCCTTAGCCGATATTGTGGAGGTGGGTGTCTCTCAACCACTGAGCCTGGAGTTCCTGGTAAGTCAGTACTGCACCTATAACAACTATATTCCATATAGTTGCATGTGTCACTCTACAATATGTAATGTAACATCATATGCAAGGCATATATACACACATACCGCATACTATAGTATGCTACTCTGTGTATGCACACATGTGCATACACCATAGTATAGTCTAATGTACTGGTGTATGTGTTAACATGCACATTGTACCCTGTAGCCATGATACAGGTGTGGATAATGCTCATATTGCTGTGTTACTCCTATTTAGGTACCTCTGGCATTCCGCTGCGACAGCAGCCCATTGCAGGTGAGACTGTTATTATTTATCAGGAATCATAATGCATAGGTCTAGCTGCCATGTGGCCATTTACAACATGTACACATAATGTATGGTCCTGTCACAATTTACTGGTCGGACCTGCAATGCATCACAATGCCTACCCATGTGCAACACTTGCAAACTATGTGAATCATCTCACCGACATGAATCCTCACAAACTGTCATTGCCAGATGTGCAGACAGCTGTGCATACAATGGTGGAGTTGCTGTTCACTGTAGGGACATGTACTACAGATCAAACTACACGTGGGGAATACAAACAGTACTACACAGTGGGCTGGAGTATGGCCAGCCCACAGGATTCACTGGTGTGGATCATAGCCCTGCTATGAATGTCACACAATGTGATGTGCTATCTTGACATGTCCATGACATCTAGTGGCCTGGCTGCAACACTGCCTACTTAACCTGAAAACATATACCACCTTTTCTCTGCATAACCCTGTCATCAGTGGTGCATATGACATCTATGGGTGTATGCCATATGGGGCAACACAGATGTGAAATAGATGCCTGTCACAATAATTTGGCCAACACATGTACACGCATGGCCATGGAGGATAGCCAGAGACATGGAGCAACACACACAGTAGACATGATGTGCTTGTGTGTACACCCTGTCGTACAATGGCTACACATGGTCCAACTATGGCCTTTAAGTAATGGTTATATTGTAGATGTGGAACACTAGACATTCTACAGGCCTGTGCACATCTTGTGTAGGCGTAACATCAATCCACCACATAAGATGTGTTGAACATCTTGAGGGTGTCACAACATGAGAGCAGTCACCTGTACAGTATCCACATCAGCCCACAGATACAGTACATTCCCCTTGCTGGTGTCGGACATCAATGTCATACTTGCTCCTTGTGTGTGTGTGTGTGTGTGTGTGTGTGTGTGTGTGTGTGTGTGTGTGTGTGTGTGGTACACAGATGTCATGTGGGACATGGTGTATCGACGTGTTCGCCATGTCTGGCCATAGTTGCCAGGCAGCAGCAATATGGTTGCAGATGTGCAGGGGTGTCATCCGTATACCCTCCAGTGACCTGTGTCACAACTTCCACATCATGGTTTAGTGTGCATACACCTCATTGATGTGGGTCACATTCCACAATATATATGTATTGTATCTGAACACAGTCATGGCTATGAACTGTGTCTGTAACTCACACTGTATCGCAATAGACACGCTTCATGATTCCCTGCAGTGGCCATGCACATCAGCTAAATGTGCAGTATATCTGTAGGGCAGACAGACAACACTGCATTGAGACACTATTATCCCGCTGTATATTTGACAGGACACCATTGTGTTAAACATGTATGCATGTCATTGCACACATCAGCAGATCTCATGTCATACTACATGTGATTGTCAAGGTCATATGCCACACATCAGGCAGGTGTACTGTTAAACTGTGCTGGTCTATATGGTGTAACACAGGGATGAATGCTAACTACTACTATGATTGTGTAATTTGCATGCATGTGTAATCTTGCTATGACACATGCATGCTGTTGTGTGAAACCAAGGGATGTATGATAACTACCACTATTATTGTCTGCGTTACATGCCGTCTGCCATATCACATGCATGTTGCATGCCTTCTGTCATATCACGTGTGTGTGTGTGTGTGTGTGTGTGTGTGTGTGTGTGTGTGTGTGTGTGTGTGTGTGTGTATGTCTATTGTATAGATTGTAATGTACAGTTCTTGTCTACCTTCACAGGTGATGTAGATGCGTTGCCCTCCTGCGGTACTTCTGATGTTAGTGTCCCCACAGACTCTAGCAGTGATGATGAACGTATGATTGAGGCACAGGCAAAGTTGTCAGGGGCTGAAACTGTGCCATTGGTTGCCATTCCAGCTATATCCCCCTCATCCCCACACACAGATCCCATGCCTGCACATACCCCATCACTAGTGGCCATTGAGGAAGGGAATCATGAAGGCATGTGGTAGCTTGGACAGGAAATTGAGGGGGCTATGGAAGGTGTGCCTGCACACCATGGTGTCAGCCAACTGACGGGTGGTGCCCCACACAGGCACGTGGCCAGTGCTGCTCATAGGAGGACCTCTGGCCAACATACTCCTGCAAGACAGAGCACAGCAGCTGGTGTCACCAGACACATGTTTCAGGCTGTAATGGAGGCACAGGCACGTGCTGAATGGCACAACAGAGAAGATCAAAGGCTTTAGAGATCTGCTGTCTGTTCCTTAAACAACATTCAGGCAATGGTAAATGCACAACAGCAGATTGCTGAAGCTTTGGATAGACAGTTGTGTGACATGGTTGGAGTCCTTGACCGTGGCATGACAATCCATGAGAGTGAGCTGTCTGTGTTGGAATATCTGGTAGGATTGAGGTGTCGTGCACGTGGACGTAGGCCTGCTACATCACCTGTTTCAGGTCTACGTGTACGAGCGACCTCACATGTCGGATCCCATAGTGGCGGTAGCAGCAGCAGTGCATCTGGTGCTGTGCTGTCCACACCACAACACAGCAGGCCACGTGCACATGGCCTGGGATGGTCCCAACAGGGGCACGGTTCCTGTGGACAAGTGACATCAGACAGTACCCAATCTGCACCTCTGCCTAGTAGTGCCTGTGCAATCCTGGCAGGCACAGGTCACATGTCCATGGCCAGACACAGTGAACTGTAAAACCTCACCTGTACAGTCTGCAGCTGTCAATAATATCCCTGTGTAGGCCAGACACATGGCAGAACTGTGTGCATACATACATGCACACACTGGAAACATATGTAGGGCACCGCAACACACACATGCATAAAAACCACACACACCCAATTAGATCAAAGGCCCTAACCCACCCACATGATGTTATCCAATGGTGCAGCCTAGGCTTCTGGAAAACATTATCACCCTGTGCATATGATGATGCCTGTGCCGCATCCCTGACATTCACACCATCGGTGCAGTTACATGTTCATATGGTCTGATGCACAGGGTGAACAGACTAGGAAGATAAGTGTAGTTTACAATTGTTGAGTACTGTTGACAGGCAGCAGACATACCATGTACTACAGGTGTACAATGCATTTTGTACTGTTAACAGTATGTGTCTTGTGTAACAACAGTAACTCTATATTTGTCATGATGTTCTGCTGTCCTCTTTCAGGTCTAATTGCACATGCCGGGAGATGTCAGTGTTTGCAGTTAGTGTCCCATATGTCAATGTGGACTACTCACAGGTATGTATGAATATCCCAGCATGCACCATGTAGCTGCCACATACCAGTGAGAATGCCTCACGTTCCAAACATGTCTACTCATCCAAGAGCATGATAGCTGTGTATTAAGCTACTGTGGCTACAGAAATGATATCCATAAAGGGTGACATCACAGGTACAGTTACATGGAGTGGTGAGGTAAGAGAGTGGTCTAGCTGATTACAAGGGTAGAGGCCAGTGGGAAGTGTGATGCTTCATTGGGAATCAGTAATACACGTTCCCATGACAGGATGCCAACACACAACTGCACTCACACATTCAGGTATTGACACACATGTATTCAGTGACACAGTAACACACCCACACACTCAGGGATTCACTGACACAGTAACACACACTCGCACACAGTTGCTACTGGTGAGGTGAGGACCCCTGCCTATGTGCAAATCATCATTACAGTACTGTGCACTTACATGATGCGCCACAGAGAATACACATGTACAGGTAGTCAGTATGGCCTAAGATCAGGGACATCAACACGGATAGTAGAATGCATTGCCTGGATGGGGGAGGGGTCTTATCAGTTCAGTATGGTAACATACATCCTCACTCCAGGGACCAGACAGCCCTACATACACACACACACACACACACACACACACACACACACACACACACACACACATATACACACTGTGGCATTCAGTATTGAATACACCTATGTCACGCACATACAGATACCTCAAATGTGTGAGATACATGCCCCTGCTTATGTCCTGCCTTCTACACTGCAGTCTGTACAGATGTGTACACTAGTCTACCGGAGAGTGAGTAACAATTGAGATGTATTCCCCACCATACATGACATATATGGACACACACACAACCACACATGCCAATACTGTGAATCACAGACCTGCCTAGCTCATGATATGTATGAGAGACGTACAGCAGTACTGCAGGCATTACAAACTGTACTGACGCTTCCTGTGGCCACAGTGCTGATATATGCACATGGGACGTCTTAACTGGTAACAGGTGTCAAGTGATTTACCTTCACTGTCTCCCTGACCGCTGTCTAAGTTGTGTGTTATGTCCTTCAATTAATTAAACCATTGCTTACCGGTTACACAGGTTATTGTAGGACCGCTTGTGACACACCTGTGAGCTGTCCACAGCAAACATCCATCTGCACAGATGCCCCACTACTTAGTTATTTCCACACATCTGTCCATACCTGAGGTACACCTTTCTGTACAGTCAGCATATCACCATATACAGTTGCAATGTTGAGGCTGCATTGCAACTGTATAATGTACTAGTATACACATCACCTGCATACATCAGCAACTACACACGCATGTTATCTGAATGTACAACACTACATGTACAGGTGTGTAGGTCCTACAATCCTGTCATTTGGGCATGTTTGTAGGCATTGCAATTGGTGGACATGTGTAATGACATACATGACACATGGACTATTGTATGATATGATGGGTATAATGGGTGATTGGTACAGAAGGAATGTTACCTCTGCCAACATTGATATCACCACTTATGTACTGTTAGCATTCAGCAGCCATGGATCTATATTCCATGTGCATGTGTGTAATGGCTGTAGCCACCTGTTTGCACAAAGGACAACAACAGCTATGCTATTTACATGTATGTTGTGTGTGTGTGTGTGTGTGTGTGTGTGTGTGTGTGTGTGTGTGTGTGTGTGTGTGGCATGTACATACCCAGGGCAGGTACATATATGTCATATCCATGCATGAGGGTGTGTACTGGTGTACAGCAACAGTCACCTGCTAATGGTGGAAAGTACGAGAGCCCCTGGTATGTGTACAGCTGACCTGGTTACAGACAGTGGTATCATTGCATTACATAACACATGATTCAACTGTGTCAGTACATGGGTAATCTCTACAGTTGATGTAGAGCTTGGTACAGTACACTGGTCAAGGATCACATGGTGGTGTACTCATATGTCCTACAACATGTATGGATTCATGTTGGTGTTCCGTGGGCATGGTGGTGACTGAGGTTTACATCTTAGAATGCAGCATGTGACACTGTGTCCTGCACATGACTCATCTATGATGCCTTTCATGGGGGTACCGGTCAGTACATGTGAGTGGCCTTTATGTATGTGGGGACACCACCACCTGGAGCCTGTGTTATGGCCCACATGTCTGGTTCTGAGGTATATGGTGGTAGTGCTAGGTTCTGAGGTATATGGTGGCAGTGCTATTGTGCACTACAGAGCCATCAGTCAGGTGTTCCTCACTGCACTAATGTCAGTACTCCCCATTGTTCAATCTACAGTGACCAGCTGTTATTATGGACGCTACACATCTAGCACTGGTTAACATAAGAAAACAATGCAGTTGTCCTGTAGGTGTCAGGGAGTTATCCTGTGTTTAGGACATTTGCCTTGGAATGGCACTCTATGGGCGGATGCAACTTCGGTATTATCCCCACTCCCTTGAATCATGGATGCATATGATGTGTCAAAGGCCTGTCTACTTTCAGCCATGTCATCTCAGAATAACAGCAGATGTTGTGTAAAAGACCGGTGTCAAATATATGTAGAGCAACATTCCTGCCTCCTTACATCTACCTGTAATATCATGGCCACTGTGGCATTCCGTGTTTAGAATCAGAGTACATCCCAGTCAGCCCTGTGCTACTAAGTGTATGAGCACGCCCAGTATAACCCTGTGTAGACAGACACACAGTGCATTCCGAACAGCCCTGTGCTACTGTGTGAGCATGCCCAGTGACACCTTGTGTCGGTTATGTGCCTCTGTGTATGGGCATGGCCATTGTAACCCTGTATAGTGGTAGTAGTCATCCATTCCACAGATGGGCATACTCCAGATCAGGATGGATTCCTAATTTAAACACACAGGTTCAGAGGTATGTACATCTTAACTGCCAGCATCCCTGTTGATGTCCGCATTCCTAGAAGGTCATAATGACAGCCTTGAAATGTGTAGTCTGTTTGGCGCGACTCGTAAGTATGTAGTATTGTAATACTGATCTGTAAATAGGCAGGTGTTCCATTCCCAGCACTGGTGTGTGTGTGTGTGTGTGTGTGTGTGTGTGTGTGTGTGTGTGTGTGTGTGTGTGTGTGTGTGTGTGTGTATGTTTGTCCCCATTTGCCAAAGGACTGAAAATTGCTTTTAGACTGCTTACACTCCATACAATTTGCATACCCACCTTTGGCAGGGCTGATGATGACACCCACCTACAAATATACCTCTGGGAGTGTTGTGCCCCAGTAATCCCGGTAGCGCGTTCTGTAACTGCGTAATGCTGTAGTGCAATAAAGTAGTTAGATCGGTGTTCTAATCCCAGACTTGCCATGTGTGTGTTCCCGTTTGCCTGAAGACTGAGTAATACTTTTAGACTGATCACACTTCATACATTTCTTATACCCACCTTTGGCAAGGCTAATGATGTCACCCATCTACAAATACACCTCTGGGAGTGCTGTGTCCCAGTAATCTCAGTAGCGCATTCTATAACTGCGTAATGTTGTAGTGTAATAAAGTAGTTAGGTTAGTGTTCTAGTCCCACACTTGCAATGTATGTGCATGTCCCTGTTTGTCTGAGGACTGAGTAATGCTTTTAGACTGCTCACACTCCATACATTTCTTATACCCACCTTTGGCAAGGCCAATGATGCCACCCATCTACACATACAACTCTGGGAGTGCTGTCTCCCACTAATCTCGGTAGCGTGTTCTGTAACTGCATAATGCTGTAGTGTAATAAAGTAGTTAGGTCGGTGTTCTAATCCCAGACATGCCATGTGTGTGTGTGTGTGTGTGTGTGTGTGTGTGTGTGTGTGTGTGTGTGTGTGTGTGTGTGTGTGTGTGTGTATCTGCCTGTGTGAGACAAGTACAGTGCTTTGTAGTATTCGCCGTTGCTCGTGCCCTAAATGCATATTGCTGTAGTGTGATATGGTTGGGATTTGTATACAGGACATGGCAAGTGTGTGTTTGTCAGAGCCTGTGTAGAGGTGGCCTTGATTGTCTTACCATTGGACATGTTTGGGAGCAAGTTTTGTAGTTTTCCTATATGCTATCAGTCTTATGACACATTGGCCACCTCACGAGGAATACAGCTGTCAGTCAGCCAAGGGACTGTGTTGGCAAGCCATACCCATACATCTGGCAAAAGGCCTGGTGAACAAAGTATGCAGCCCTACTAGTGCCCGGTATATGTCCCGCACCCATGTGCCATGCACAAACAAACTTGCCTAGGATATCCCACTATGTTGCTAGTACCATGCACATTGATGACAGATAGTAGGCATGGTGTGAATGCAGTGGCCTACAGAGGACATGGCACCCTGTACAGCGGTACAATAGGCACATATATGCGGACATTGTGCCTTCACTATGCTCCACACTGAATGCCTGCAACATATGTGGTGCCATCAAATGTGATCCACAAAGGCCAGACAATGCTGTACACATGTGCCCTGTATGGACCCATGCCACTGACACCATGGAATACCTGTATCATACTATCCATGCAGGTGCAGGACCGACCTGCTCACTATAAGCAGGCTCTGCCACACCAGGCCAGTATTGGCATATTGGGGTATAACAGGCTGTGTACACAACATGTGTCTGCCAAACCAGGTACACCTGTACATGTCACTGTACAGTATTGTGGGACATGCACATCCCAGGCAATGTCCATGAGAAGGACTATCAAACACAGACATGGCATGCATTGCAAAGCTATGGCCATGCACATTGGTGACCAGTATGTCAGGCCAGATAATGCAGTACCCATCTGTATGGGAAATTGCAGACACAATACCGCTGCACTGGACACCATTGTTGGGTGATGCGATGCCAATTATTACCCCTCACCCAGCCTTGTATAGCCATCTTGCACAGCCAACCACTACACACCCATGAAGCAATGCATATTTGTATGCCAGTACTGGCACCCTGTGTCTGCATGTGGGTTGTGATGCTCCCAACCACAGTCACTTCCAGTATAACCCTCATTGGCATACCAACAGATATCAAGCACTTTCACATGCCCTAGCCCATAGAACCTCCAGATATCCCCTGTGGTGCATGTGGTCCTGTGCATTACTGCA
Organism: Protopterus annectens; assembly: GCF_019279795.1. NCBI lineage: Eukaryota > Metazoa > Chordata > Ceratodontiformes > Protopteridae > Protopterus > Protopterus annectens. Next base: position 986,477,942 of record NC_056744.1, read on the forward strand.
GTGTGGCAAACTAAGTAGTTACGTTGTGTATTTGTGGCCCTGGCAAAGGTGTCAATGCATGTCCATTAGAGAGTGTGGTTGTGTTGACAATGGCATTTGTTCACGTGGACAGCCATGTGTGCCACACCTAATGTATGTCTACTATATCTGTTGCAGATGTCACTCACCTATAAACATATATTCTTACAGCACAGCAACATGTCGCCTTTGTGGCACATGTAGTAATGTCATGCACATGTAATAGTAATGAGTAGTCAGGGGTTTGACCCTGGTGAAGGTGTCAATGCGTGTCCATTAGAGACTGTGGTTGTGTTGACAATGGCATTTGTTCACGTGGACAGCCATGTGTGCCACACCTAGTGTATGTCTACTATATCTGTTGCTGATGTCACTCACCTATAAACATATATTCTTACAGCACAGCAACATGTCGCCTTTGTGGCACATGTAGTAACATCATGCACATGTAATAGTAATGAGTAGTCAGGGGTTTGACCCCTGTACTGTTTGGCGTGTGGCAGATGATGCTTATGGTTAAGTCTCCAAGCCCTTCCCTGGTGTACTTTGCCTGTCCCACCCACACACTCTCTGGTGGATGTGAAGGAGTACACCTGCACAGCAGCAGCATGTGTATTGTAAGTGATGGACATGGTCAGGTGATGGCCTCTGCACCTATTGCAGTCCTTCTCTAGCTGATTTTCATGTGGTACAGCTGTGATGGTGTTCCCATAGCCATCCGCATGATAAACACAGTACACTATCTAGGGAAACATGTTGTTATCTGGCCATGACAGTTGCTGTGAGTGGTACCTGGATGTGGTGTTCTGACACGGCATCACAGATGATATCTGGATGTACCTCAATCATTTTCCACAGTGGGAAATACCCTAAAGACAGGAGGGTGATGTGCCACACATGACTACAGCATGTAAGTGCAGCTATGCTGCATTGAGACTACTGTCTGTTTAACATGTGTGTTGGTAATGGCTATTCTGCAAGTTATAATACAGACATGACAGTTCTCTGTTCATGAGGGACCCCCATCTGTAGGGCCATCTGTGAACTGGTCAGTGTGTGCAACCATTTGTTTCCTGTGATACACACTGAACACACATCTGTGCACAGCAGAAGCATGGTGTGAGGATTGCAGACAGTACATGATGATAGGGATGTGTTACTGCCATCGCATCCCTGACTGGACATGTGTCACATGAGACAGTGGTATGACAGACACTGTGTGGGGTTCCCAGTGACAAGCCAATAATGGGAAACTGTTCATAGCTGCAGTCACATGTCTACTACACATTGTACAGTTGGCATGCAGTATATATGCATGTGTTGTGCTCCCTCTGCAAATGTATACCATCTGTTGTGTTGGGTTGCTGGTGATATCTATGCATACTGTCATAGGTAATCCTGTATGCTGTTGTCTATCACTAAGCCATATGTGGGTTTAAAATGAAACACCATAGGCTGAATGAGTTGGGAGGTCCCGGAAGAACCTCCTGTCCCACTTCAGCTGACCATGGCACCAGGCACTAGCACATCTGGGGCCCAGCATAGACATCAACCTCTGTTGGCTTGGCACCACCTTCTGGTGGTACCACCAATGAGGATGGAGCATGTCCCCCCTGGGAGCAGGACCAGACAGGTACATATCTGCTGTCATGCAGTCCTGGACGTGTTGAATTGGTGGCTTCCTAAGGGGTTCTGAAGCCAGATACACTGGTTCATGGGTGGAGTGTCACATTTACAGGGTGATGCTGGCCCTCCTGGACAGCCCACAGCATTGCCTCCTTTGCAGCTGTGTAGGTGCAGTGGCAGTTGACCATGGCTGGGGACCTCTGTCCTACTGTTCCCATGGTCTTGTGAATGCCAAACACCCATTCCCATCTGGGGTGTATCTTCCCCACATGTGTCATATACCAACCTTGTATGCTGTCTTTTCTGTGATCCTACCTATCCTCCACGGCCATACCTGCACTCCTTCCCCAACATCTGAGCCTCACCTATGGACACATAGGGCCAATCGGCTCCTAGGACAACATCTGCCCTATACATAGCTGTCCATTACACACACATGCCCACTGGACATATGAAACCCTTGTAATATGCATCAAAACATACTCCTGTTATCCTCACCCCTGTCCCTCAGGCTCACGATCCTGGTATGCACATCACTTCTACATGGTCCAGGTACACATGATGAGGACGAATCCATTGTACACACAACACTACCAGTCCCTCTATGGTTACCCCATTTGCCTTTATCATGATGATGATGATGATGATGATGCACACAGCACATTGCAAAAGTACTGTTCACACATAATGATTGAACAGGTACTGTTTTGTTAATGTACATTACATGCACAGAGTGATGTATATGGCCAATGTACAACTATTTGTGTGTATGACTGACACATGTCTGTCTGAGGGAGTCTTGTGATCACATAGAACAACACCACTATGCTGGTGTTTCCCATTTCATTCATTTGTAATGCTTTGTTGCCACATGGTATGTTCCTGATACATCTCTATATATGTATGTACCTATATGCTGGACATAAACACTCACATATACATCTACATGATGGGATACATTCCTATACTGTTGAATGACTGTACTGTCCATTGTCTGTATATCTGCCATGGCGTATTGGTAATACACATTAGCTGTGTGTGCAAGGTCCTGGTTCCGACCTTTGCAAAGGACGTTTATTAGGTTGCTGGGCAGAACAAGCCCATTGGATACGGAGGGAGTAAGGCACAACAAAGCAGTTGGGAGCGGGTTTGCGTGGGTTTGAGCAGTGTTAAGCACTGCTGACCTCTGGTTACAGCCTCTTACACTTGGTTAGCCTCTATATTGCTTTACCAGTGCAATACTCGCATACTGGTAGCCAAACAGACTTACACCCGCTCGCTCCCACACTTGCAAATGCACCGACATTGATGCTTGCTTCTGTCACTCACACCCCTGGGTGGGATCGAGGACCACAATATTACCTCATACAATATTCCACCTTGTGATGCCTATTACATCAGACTACATGACTACAGTATCGGGAATGGCTGCCCATTAGGCGATGGCATGGCATTTGCCTGTATGGAATCAGCGGCCTCTCCAGTGAATTAATCATATTAACTGTGTGTTCCTCATACAATCTGCTCCCACCTTGTAATGCCTATTACATCGGACTACATGACTACAGTATCGGGAATGGCTGCCCATTAGGCGACGTCATGGCATTTGGCTGTATGGAATCAGCGGCCGGTTCAGTGAATTAATCATATTAATTGTGTGTTCCTCATACAATCTGCTCCCACCTTGTGATGCCTATTACATCGGACTACATGACTACAGTATCGGGAATGGCTGCCCATTAGGCAACTGCATGGCATTTGACTGTATGGAATCAGCGGCCTGTACAGTAAATTAATCAGATTTGTGTGTTCCTCATACAATCTGCTCCTGTCTGGCTGATACATGGGAACCGAGACTCTTCAATACATACAATACATACAAGTAATTGGGTTGTGGGAGCCACATCCGTCGGCTGAGTCATGTTACCGCATACCTGTTATAGGTTTGCCACCTTTTCAATTGGCCAAGGTGGGACTTTAGGGTTACCACCTGTCCCACTTTGTGAGGGACACTGCAAAAATAATCAAGACATAGCAAATGTCCTGATTACAGGACATTATTATATTCTACATTTCATTAATAGTTGAATAAAACAGTTATTTCACATATGAAACTTCTATATGTTATGTGAAGTAGCATAAGTAATTCAAATGTTACTAGATTAAGCTTTTATTTGTGCAAATAAGTATAAACCTGTACTATGCATGGCTGTAGGTATGTTTTGTCCCGGAAAGTCTGAATTTCTACAGAACATGTCCCACTTTGGCCATTTGGAAAGGTGGCAACCCTATAGGACCTGTATGTAGAGACGTCAGACTTTGCAAGGAAACATATACCCACAGCCAGTAGAAAGGAGAGTACTTCACTCTTTTGCCTAAATAAAAGGTTATTCTTGTAGTGTTATAGTTGCTTATACAGTTACTTATAACATTTAGGTGTTTTAGGTACAAAATATTTGCTTTATGTAACTACTACAAACAATATAGGAAATCTTTTCCCTAAATCACAGGACATTTGCCATAATTACATTTATTTTGCAGGACACAACTCCCCAAAGGGGAGTGTCCCTCACAAAGGTGGACAGGTGGTAACCCCAACTCTATCATTCTCTCAACTTTCTAAGGTAGTCGGCGGACTAGCAGACCTCTCATACAAATGGGGAAGAATGAACACTGAATCAGAGAAACTGCATAACAACCTCAGGGACACATTTAGAAGGTTAGTGCTATTAACCTGACACATTGATGGACCCAGAGCACATATGTATTCATACACATTGTCTGAGGTACATGCTGTTTAAGACTCTTACATGTTGTCATTATTCATTACGTGTATTCCGCCACCTTTCCTCCTAATATCACTAGTTCTAGGAGGGTTTAGTTGGGACTGTGTTAGATTCTGATTCGTAATCATGGACGTCCATGGTAATTGGGGACAATTCAATGATATGGTCCCTATTTGTTCCCCCAATGGTTTACAGACTGTCCAGTAGATGTGCTCTTAAGGTTTGGGAGGTATGGGCATCTGCTATACCCACATCGGAATATTACTTACACCCACAGGGCGGTCCTAATACGTGTCTGCCAGCCAACACCTGCACGCCTAGGCCCATAATCACATACCCATAGTTCCCCTACCTGCCACTACTCTACAGCACTCATCCTTACTGTGGGCGCAGGCTGGCACATGTGGGATATGAACACACCCCTACACAGTGCCCACTCTCACCTTGTCGGGACACATGTCGTACATTGTGTCAACCCATGTGTTATCTGGCTTGCACAACCTACTGTTCTGTGTACAGCTACATCCTGGTCGCAGTAGTCTTTACTCGCATTGCCTGGAAGAACAAAATTTTTGGTGCCCCATAAGGGACGTCACTGTCCATGTTTAAAGTGTAGACCTTGTAGATCTCTCCCACTGGTAGTTTCCTGCCGGCGGTCTGGGAAGCAGTGTTGTATTTACCTTTATTGTGTGTCTGTATGTCTCACCGGCTTAGCTGGAGGGGTGGGAGGTAGACGTTTGTTGATTGGACCTCCCACCAACATATGCCCGATCTGAACATATGTTACCCGTAACTGCTGTAACATAACCTAGGTATATACATGTGTATTTTTACTGTGACATATATATCTATTTACATTAATATATACAGATATATCTGCATATGAATTCATACATGTTATCTTGCTGTATATCTATATATATATATATATATATATATATATATATATATATATATATATATATATATATATATATATATATATATATATATTTGTGTATGTGTGTGTGTGTATATATATATATATATATATATATATATATATATATATTTATACACATCTGTGTGACAATACATTCCCCGCTCATACGCACTTACACATGCGTAATGTTGTTTATATATGCTTCACCAGCATACTAGTGCCTTATTCATTATAACACTGACACTTCACTCCAGTTATCTTGTAATTGGTACGTAGCACGTTATACAGTGGACAGATGTCGCAATATGTTCATGTATGGATTACTGATGGTAATTGGAAGGTGATACAGTGTGATTCGACCCGTTCCTCTTCTGCATAGCCTATTATTCCATCTATTGTCGATGTTTGCATGTGCACATTCCTATTATTTATGTCAACAAATGGAATGCATGTGTTACAGAATTTGCACTTCAACATATTGTTGTCTGCATGTGAGTATGCATATATACCTATTACGACCTAGCTGACCTCAACAAGGCAGTCCATTAGAACTGGCCCATCCAACCCTGGCACGCCTGGATCCATAATTGCATACCCATAGTTCCTCCACCCTAACCGTGTTGAATTTACACGTGTAACATCCATTTTCCACTTGTTATTGCAGCCATGACACACCTTTACACATTGCTCTCTCCAGAGCTTTTGGGTCCTACACACATTTTATCCTGCCTCGTGTATTCAAAGGGTCCCCCGCCATATATATTTGCACATACGTGCATTTCCTGGGGTTATGAAATCCGTCCATTTGCGCTTTCCAATTTTTGGAGGTCCTAGCATGGGACTACATTCTGTCTGTGTGTAAAGTAGACTTAGGAATTCAATGATGTTATTCCCACTGGTAAAACCCTGTCTGTGGTGTGAGTAGCAGTGCACTGCTCACTCCTGGGCAGCTTTTTACGACATACGCTGAAAGCACTATATAATACCAAAATTCCTCTTGAGTCCCTTCACATCCCTTGTATATGCTTTATTGTTACAATGTTCATTCTTTATATATATATATATATATATATATATATATATATATATATATATATATATATATTTCATGTATGTAGATATACATCTATACACACACATATATATATATATATATGTGTGTGTGTGCGTGTGTGTGAGTATATATATATATATATATATATATATATATATATTTCATGTATGTAGATATATATCTATACACACATATATATGTATGTGTGTGTGTGTGTGTGTGTGTGTGTGTGTATATATATATATATATATATATATATATATATAGATATATATATATATATATAGATATGTGTGTGTGTGTGTGTGTGTGTGTGGTGTGTGTATATATTACATCTGTACATACAAACATACATTTCCTATGCTGGGAGCTGCTTACACCCGTACAGGCGCACTCGCCTATGCTTACTGTGCGTTACATATGTTTACTGCCGCTTATTTGTGCTTACTTGTGCCTTATTCATTATGACAGTATCACTTTGATTGAAAGAATCTGGTTAATAGTCCCATGCGATACACACATTCACCTTTACATGTTTAAATGTCAGCTTTACAGCAGAGCAACATTCATTCCACAAGGAAAATGATATATGCTATAGTCGAACTTGAACCATGAATGCCTTTTTGTTAGGCGGATGCTCTAACCGCTACACTATTGGTGTTCTGCTTCATTTATATGTATATCCATGGTTCATAGTTACCCGAACACACGCCTCATCACTTCACTTACACAGCATGCTTTCATTTTCCTGTTGGGAAAAACTGCACTACTACACATGCGCCATTCCCTATTCCCTACTGCTCTGGATCCATGCCGCATGTTGACTCACTCCGAGGATATTCAGACCTCCAAAGCCTATAGTCTTGGCACATACATCTGTTTGATTGTCAGGGTGTTCATGTGGTCATCTGGGTTTAGGCTTGTCTGCCTGGGGACTTGGACTGCCCTGTACCTAGTTGAAAGTCAGAATTAGCATGGTGAGATTGTTCGTTCCACTTTTAGCTTCCTACCTGTGGTTGGGGATGCAGAGGCATGCTTACCTATGGCCATCCTGATATATAACAGCACTAAATATTATCGGGGTTTCTGCTGCTGTTTCCTTTCACATTCGTTATAACTGCTATATTGTGACCATGTTCATTCTTTATATATATATATATATATATATATCGGTCTGTACATACACATGCATATACACCTACATGCTTATTTACATTTCCCATACTGTTGAATCACCGCCACTTATCGTTGCTCATACACACTTGTATAGCTGCTTACGCTAGGGTTGCCACCTTTTCAAATGGCCAAAGTGGGCCATTTTCGGAACACACATCAGATTTTACAGGCTGACACATACCCACGGTCAGTATGAAGGTTAGAACTTTACTTATTTGCCTAAATGAAAGCTTATTCTTGTAGCAGTTTAGTTGCTTATTCTGTTTCTTGTAACATTTAAGTATTTTACATACAGAAATAACTGTTTTATGCAACTGTTACATGAAATATGGGACATAAGTATTTCCTGCAATCACAGGACATTTGCCATTGTATTATTTTTGGTCAGGACACAACTGCCCAAAAAGGGGCTGTCCCTTGCAAAGTGGGACAGATGGTAACCCTACTTACATCTGCTTTAAAGTGCTTTAATCACTTTATATCCAACTGCCACTATGCAAATGTGTAAGGTATATATTCCCGATAATGCACGTGGGGAGACGTGCATCATGGTCAGGTGTTTAATCCCGGGTCATAGGTTCTGCAGGACCGGCTGGAGGCTGAGCACTCTTGTTGACAACTACTGCTCATACAACTTGTGTCCAGCTGTCTACAGGACTGGACATCATGTTGTCACACCAAGTCTAATGTTTAGAACAGATACTTATCCCATGGGGGATATCCAATCATTGTGGGGACCGATGACCTTGATTCCTTTGGTTTTACGAAAATAAGGTCAGGTTATACATGCAAGGGATACATAGTTTGCAATCCTGAGACTGCCTAGGGTGAGACTGCCTACTAGATATGAGTAGTGCTCACTATGTGCAGATATGGCTGCGCCTATCTAGCAGCCCGAGTATGGGTGGTTTTGGTGGACGTTCAGGAAGGGGGGGCTGGTGTGCTGTGGAGGGGATGCTGGGTATTCAATTATGTATCCAGGTGTGTTGGGGTTGGATGGCTCAGTTCAGGCAAGACCATTATGTGGGTATGTGCCGGTAATGTTTCTGTACATGTGTATTGCACTTTTTAATGTTCATATGTTTGTGAGATTGTATTGCGGATGTGAATATTTGTTCTTTGGTTATCTTCCTGATTCACCCCCTGCTCCCTTGTATACCTCCAGTTCACCTATTGTGCATCCAACCCAGTCTCCTCTTGGCGAATTATTACATTACCCGTCACCCCCCACCCCCATATTGCACAGACACCATCCATCCCTTTTCTGGTTGATGGCCCATGTCACAGTCAACGAAACACATTGCATACACTACATATCTCTGGTACCAATATGGTTGTGAGGACTACCCTAGCATTTCTGATCATCCACATGCTGTACTTCACACACATAGGTACACGCAGATATGTATCTTTCATGACATGGTAGGTAGACCTGGGTAATACCCGTTTATCTTTGGGCCATCCTGACAAGGACGGCTTGGACTGCGAATGGGCGTATATTGGGCGAATGCTCTGACCATTGGTAGGGTTGCCACCTTTTCATATGACCAGGATGGGACATTTTTGGGACACAAATCAGAGTTTACAGGCCAACACATACCCATGGTCAATACAAAGGATAGTACTTTAGTTTTATGCCTAAATATAAGCTTTTATTGTTGTAGCGGTTTACTTGCTTATTCTGTTTCTTGTAACATTTAGGTATTTTATATACGGAAATAAGCATTATATGGGACTATTACATAAAATATGGGACATGATTATGTCCTATAATCACAGGACATTTGATATTTATAATGGTTTTGGTATGGACACAACTGCCTAGAGGGGGACTGTCCCTCACAATGTGGGAAAGGTAGTAACCCTAACCATTGGGTTAGGCTTAGCAATTGGTGGCATGCTAACATGATGCGTTTCTCTTCCACTTGGTATAACTATCGACACTACAATGGAGTATGGGCACGAGGTTTTAAATATCATCTGTGCGAGGGATGGGGACTCAATATTCAGCTACTTGCCTTTGTGTTTACTTTTTATTTTGGTGTTCGCAAAACTGTCTTGTATGCTTTGCATACATTTCAGTATCCACGGACACCGACAGGAGTGATTACTATTAGAGGCAGGCTGTACTAGTCAGCATTTTAGGTTGCGCGTATGCAGCCGACATGTTCATGCCTCCGTGCAGCGTTTGGACATGCCCCCTGCACTTGCGCATGTGGTCGTTACTGCAGCGCACCTTCATTAATATGCATGTGGTGCTGCTGCGCCATCTTTACGCCACACGGTCGGTGCAAGGCTAACGCCGTCCTTGCGCCGAGCTTCATGAATCCCGGGGTAAGTCTAATAATATTCATGATATTGTAGTTTATGTGGTCAGTTATAATATGCCCCATGGCTCTACAGATGAGGCTTGATAGAGTAATAGTTCTGGCATTACCTGGGTGAGTTATAAGGCCATTTGTATGGAGGGACATCGCAACTGCACTGTGTGACTCATCAGAGATGAAACTAGTAGCTAAACTTAGGTTAAGCAGATTAACTCAATTAGTCCTGAGCACCAGGAGGGCACTTACTCTTTTCACTACATGAGATCTTCTAAACCAAGAAACCACTTCTTTCTCAAGAGCTTTCTGTAAAAAAATACTGAAAATGCAATTCATAGGATTTGCAATATATAATAAATTATTTTAGTTATAAAAAATGTAAAGTATAAAAGCTATAGTGCAGACAATTGGCTACACACTGGTGCTAGGATAAATTGTCTATAGATACTGTTTTCACATTGCAGATTTATGAAAGAAAATTATATTGATTTTATATTACAGATTCATGAAAGAAAATGTATATTTTATATGAGAAAAATATTAGTGTTATGGTCAAACACTGGGTTATAGCTCTAAGTGTGCAAAATATATCCAAGATATCAATGGGAAAATTGATGACCTGTTCAAGAGCTTTACAATGATGTATGACAGGAGAGGATGGCATGACACTGTTTTGTGATATTGCAGAATCTATGCAAAGTATGCACACAGTCTTTCTACAGTACATCAAAACAATATTAATCTACAAATGAATAGATGTTAATTGGCAAACATCAGTGACAACATTGTGTGACTTAATGTTTTATATAATATGGCACCATTTGTTCAAATGTAGGTCTCAAAGCTTTCAAGAAATTAATCACATAATGAAAAAAAATAGCTAATAATTATGTCATAACTACTTAACCAAAAAAGTATTTATATCTCAGGATGTCTTTAACACCACCTGCCATGTTTAATATTATTTTTTACTAACACTCACTACTTGCAAATACCACCCTCAACATGATAGCATCACATGCCATTTTTGCATTATTAATGCAAAGAGAAAAAAAAATCTCACATTTATATAAATTTTTACAAATTCATTTTAATAACTCCATCTCTTTACATCCCATGCTGACTATTGCACAAGACACGCTTTGCAAATCATGTCAGCTTGTAGATGCTACCTTGCTGACTTACTTTTAGGTATGCATTCTGCACAAGGATGTCAGAAATTTGACTTCAAAAACACTGATGGATATATGTATAGGTTCATAGGTTCATAGGTAGATACTAGGCTATCTGCCCTAGGGCATTTATAAGCCTAGCCAGAGTTTATTTGGCTTCCGCCTCCCTATTAGATTAGCCTACTGTGCCTCTGTAAAGTAGGTCAGAGAAGGTACCCTTTTACGATTACTTTACTGTGCCTCTGCCTAGCAGGGACACAGACGAGATCCCAGGGGTGAATTTGCGATTTCCCATCCACGCGTCCAGATTTTGCTTGAAGAGGGTCAGAGAGGGGCTATGTCTAACATGAATTGGGATTCTATTCCAGAGTGAGGGGAGCCTCTGGGAAATGAATCTATCCCTCCAGCATGTCTTATTTATTTTTGTGCTGAGGTTTAGGTCCCTGGAGCGTGTAGCTCTAAGGGACTTGGATTTTTTGAGGTGGAGCATGTCCATTAATTCTGGGTTTGACATGGCTTTATACATCAGGCATAGATCGCCTCTGAGTAGGCGGTAGGCAACTGAGTAGCGCTGGAGTTTCTTTAGTCGAGCTGCATAGATCATCTGTTTGTAGTCTATGATCCTCTTGGTTAGGTACTTTTGGGGTCTCTCCAGTTGCTGCAGATGTCGGGTAAGGTACATCCCAAAAGGGGCATTGTATTCAATTATGGGCCTGATGAGTGATGAGTAGAAGGGCACAATGACCTCTCTTGATCTAGATGTGAACCCTTTCATGATAAGGTGGGCTATATAGGTCTTTCTAACCACTTTGGCAACGTGATTATCAAAGGAGAGATTACTATCTACGTTGGTCCCCAAATCTCTAATTACTTCTTCCAGATTAATGGATTACCACCTGTGTGGTAATTTGTGGGCACCTTGTTTTTCCCAAAGGGGATGACTATGCACTTTTTAGCATTTAGCTTGAGGCCGTGGCTCTGGCACCAAGCATCCATCTCTGTGAGACCATTTTGGAGGATGCTTGTGTCAGCTGGAGATTCGATTATGGCCCCCAGTTTGCAGTGATCTGCGAACCTTGTCAGCCATAATCCCCCCGTGTTAGCGTGAACCTCAGAGAAGTATATACCGAACAAGAGAGGTGCCAGAACTGAGCCCTGTGGGATGCCACTTGTAACTGGTTTGGATTTGGACATGGCACCTGTGATTCTGACCATGTGGGTTCTATCTCAGTTTGCAACCCATCTTGTGATATAGGGGTTGATATTTAAGCTGGTAAGCTTATTTATGATGCCCGAGTGGGGTATTGTGTCGAAGGCTTTTGCGAGGTCCAGGTAGGCTGTGTGGACTATCTTGCCCTCATCTATGGCTTTGGTAACAGTTTCAAAGAAATCAACTAGGTTTAAGAGGCAAGATCTGCCCTTAACAATGCTGAATTGGGTAGGGTCCAGTGTCTGGAGGCTCCCAATGTCTTTGTTTATGAGTTCCATGATAATATGCTCCATAGCTTTACAGACCAGACTAGTCAGGCTTATGGGGCGATAGTTTCCGGGGTCCGTTGTGGCACCACCTTTGTGGAGTGGGACCACTGTAGCTGTATGCCATTCTTTGGGTACATATCCTGTAGTAAGGCTAAGTTTGAACAGTGACTTAATGTGAGGGTTCAGTTCTTCTTGGAGCTCATGTAAGACACAGCCTGGGACACCGTCCGGTCCCATAGATGCTGTGTTTTTTGCATTGGAGAGGGCAGCTTTCACCTGTGCATCTGTGATGTCAGGGAGGTTACATTCAGTTGGGATAGGCATTTGCTCCTTTGGGGGGAAGGGGGGGGAGTTTGCGCTGAATCTGTCTGCCAGGATATTGGCTATGTCTGTAGGTTCAGTATATTTTGTACCATTATGCAACAATTCAGAGCATATCTGGGAGTTTCCTCCCATGTTCCTGACATAACTAAAGAAGGCCTTGTGATTATCTTTAGTGTCTAGGGCAATTTTTCTTTCGAAACTGGCCTTTGATGATTTTATGAGGGATCGAAGTTTCTTGCTAATACTGATCAGAGATGCCTTCCCTTTTTAGGATTTTGCTCTGTCATGTAGTAACTTCCTCCTTCTGTTGTATAGCTTATTTATGGCCGGGGTCCACCAGACCAATCTCCTGTTTTTGGAGGAGTGAGTCTTGGTTTTATTTGGGATAGCACAATCCATGCATTCCTGCAGGTGCTCATAGAATGCATTTGTAAAGGATTCTGTGGATTGGGCTGTATTATCCTCTGGCCCAGGGGCTTTGAAGGATTCCACCTCAGTCTTGAAAAGTGCAAAGTTGGCTTTTGAGAAATTCTTTACAGTGATTTCCTTGGCTGGGGGTGGGGACGGGATATGGATGTCCAGGGAAATGTGTTTATGGTCTGATCTTACCCATGTTGGTGATGACCAGGTCCAATATGTTGTTCCCTCTTGTGGGAGTGGTGACCAGTTGTTCCATTGCATTAGAGTTTATAAATTCATGGAACCATTGGGCTAGGGTGTTTGGGCTTGAGTAGTTTCCCCAGTCAATGTTTGGGTAGTTGAAGTCACCCAATAACATAGTGTTTGGAGAGACCTTCATATTCTCCAGTGTTCTCAGGAATGCCAAGTGGGGTTCCTGTAATAGGGAGGGTGTTCTGTAGCAGGCTACAAACTGAAAGGCAGTTTTGCCCGCTGTTAGTTGCACATGGATGGTTTCTGATGCTTCGCGCAGTGCTACTAACCTGGAGGTGTAGGTATCTTTGATAAATATAGATACTCCCCCTCCTTTTGTGCTTTGGTCCGAGTTTTGGGGCCGAAACGCATGGTATGAGTTATAACCTGGTAGTGCTGGGGTGCTCTCAGGAGCCTTGAACCAGGTTTCTGTTACTGCATAGGCATCGATTTTCTCCATACTGAGAAGAGCCTCGAGTGCGTGCATCTTGAGGTTTAGACTTCTGGCATTGAGTAGCATTAACTTTAGTTTTTTTATCCTTGGGTTGTTTATGGAGGTGGGTTTGTCCTTTGAGCCTTGCCTAAAAAAGGCACTATGGGGGTGGCAAGAGCCTTGGCCAGTATACAAAAGCCTAAGGGTGACAGGTGCAAGCCGTCCCTAGCGAAGCAACATGGCTTGTCGAGCATGTCATCCCAGGCTGACAGACACTGGATCCCCTTTGAATGACACCAATACATTAGGCAATTGTTGAAACTGATCATTTTGTCTTTATACTGTGGCATCATTTTTGGTGAGGGTAAGATACTGCTCAAGGTCAGGGTCATACCAGCCTGGGCTACATGGTCAGAGAGCTCCTCTATGTCTCTTTTCATGCAGTCCAGGGAGGTACGTCTCAGGTCATTCACACCAGCATGGACAATGACGGAGTCATACTTGTACTTGCTTTGGAGTGACCTGAGTACTTGCGTTATGTGGCGGATCCTGGCACCCGACAGGCAGCTTACAGTGACCTTCTCCTTGTTCAGTCTGGTGAGCGGGACGTCAGTGTATTGGATAATAGAGTCCCCTATAGCAAGTGTATTTGGTGAGTTGTTTGGCCTTAAGGGCTGTGACTGTGAGGCACACTGATTTTGTGAGATATGTGATTTGTGGGTATTGTTGAGGGGTGGCTGTTGCTTGGATATCTGCTTAGGAGGTCTTTGCTGTTTAGGCAGATTTTTATTTAGAGCCTCCGAGTATGTTTTTGTGTGTTTATGTGTTGGGTATGCAGATGCAATAGGTCTGATAGTGTTGTATCTGGAGAATAAGAAAATCTCCTGTAAGGATATTATAAACAGGAATTCTGCTTACCTGATAAGTATAGTCTTATGGGAAGGAAAGACTTGGTATGCAATGAGCTATTTAATACAAATAATTAAGTGGCTAGGTAAATTATCAGGTCCCATGGTTAACACTTTCAGTAAATGATCTTTAGAGTTAAATGGGGGCCTAAGGGACTCGATTATTTTAGAAGTCTTAGGGATGAAGTTGGCACTAAATTTCTTTCAAGAATATTAGCAATGTAAGTCTAGTAAGCTCAGAGCAATGTAATGTATTTTTCTTATTTTTTTAACATAGCTAGAAGGATTTATAGTTGCATTTGGCTTCAGAAGCAGCCCATGTTTAATGGACTTAATACGATTTTGCATTTTTTCAAAATGCTTTTGATATTTTACTTGAGTAGTGGTTTTGGATCTGCTCTATTATTTAATAATTTCTTTCTTTTTTGTAGAGTTTATTTTTGGTGGTAGCACAACAGAGTGGTTTGTTTTTGAATTTGCCATGATCATTGGTTTTGTTTGAGACAGATAGCTTTATTAATTTTTCTAAACGGGTATATAATTATTCAGTGAAGTTTGCTGTTGCATCAGGGTCAGGGGTGGTAGAGTCATAACTGAATTCTGGTATTTCATCAGAGAGTAGCTTGAGGGTTGTACGTTTGTAGTCTTTAAATTCTTTTGAGGATTGTTCAAGGAGTCTTTTCAGATTTTAAATCAGAAAGCCACAGTTTTTTTGTCTGGGGAAGGAGATACTAGAGGAGTAGTACAAGATGCAGTTGTAAGAATCAGGTGAAGAATGCTGCACCTGTAGTAAGTTTGTCTGATCACCCTCACCCTTCATGGAGCCTATTTCTTTTCTTCTGTGACCTTGCATTTGATGTTCTCATTTATGTGGACTATATAAGTCAGACTTCTCATTGTACAGAAGAGACACTGTACATGAGCTTCTAGCCTCCATGAGGAGCTTGTTCAGACTTTCTAGAAGGATTATATATTGTATATTATACAATGACCCCCATTAATATTCCAAAATGTGCATGCTGATTGGCCAGTGTGCCCGTTGTAAATCCCATGATATACCAAGGGAAAAAAGGTTTGGTCGACTGAACTTTTTTACATTGGTATAAAGTCCTCAAAATATATATTTTTAAACAAAGAAAAAAAAAAAAAACTGAGCAACGGAGACTTCCTTTTCTCCATTGTTTCTGTTTCTAAGCATTGTTGTACTGAGTATGTGTGGGGTGCAAGTCCCATACTCATGCTCAGTACATCAAAACAAGGAAGCAGTGTACCACAAACAGTGAAAGAACAGTAATGTGCCATTATACAAAGACATTATTTAAGAAAAGTAAGTATTTGTTTCTTAAATAATGTCATTGTATAATAGCAATAACCAACTCCGTGGTTGTGGTATATTGAAATTTACCCACGGATGGCTTTATTTAATCACTCGAGCTTCACCATCATGATTAAACCACACCAATCATGGGTAAATAGTCAATATACCACACCATGTCATTGGTTATTGCTTTAATATGCAATTCCCTATAACTTAAGTCATTAACATGTGTTTAAAGCTATATACTCCATAAGATGCATCTCCCTTTTTCTGAGACTGGAAGATAGTTATTATAAAACCTGTTTTAAAGGAAATGGCTCATGCAACAGTTTAAATTGCTGTAGGTACATCAGTTTGCAATTGAATACTGAAAAAGTGATGGATGCACAAAAACACAGTAGACCAGAGCCCACCTTACCTGCTTTAGTAGGGGAAGATATCAATTCGGACTTTTGGATGGGGTAAGGAGATAATAAGCTTGAATATATATCAGCCTAGCATTAAAAGGGCACAGTATGAGGATCTTACCCTAAGAGAGGCCAGAAATAATATCAAGGTAACAAATGGAGACAACTTCCACCACAAACTTACTCCTTGCTTATCCATATTTTGAAACAGCAAATGAATGTGTATATAGGGTAGACAAAGGAGAGAAATTATATTGTTAATTTATTTATTTAAATTTGGTAGCTAGGGTAGAACAATGATCCACATGGGCCTACTACAAATTCATACAGGAGAAAACAGACACTATGGAAGCACGCACTATGAAGGACAAGAAAGGTATGAGTACACTTGACAGAGAACAGTAGGACATCATCTTCAACTTTTGGTACTACAGGCATTTCGACCAAGAGTTTGTTTTAATGTTGGGTCACAGTCATGTGCTGGCTTGATATCTACTTTGGGGAAACAACTAAGGATAAGATCTTCAGAATGTCCTGTTGGCTAGGGATCTTAATGCCAAGCAAATGGACTTGTATATCTTGCCTTCAATGCCATAAAGTGATTCCATGCAAAATATTTCATTCCATTGGTAGGCTTACTGATAACAGATTCACCGTTTGAGAAAAATAGCAATAGATTTGGAACATCTAATTAAAACCTGTGTGAGGCATCAATACATTTAAGTGGCTGATGATTATGCAAGGCATTTCCTACAGGCTATGGTCCTCCATAAAGCTTTAACAAAAGCCATTGCCCAGAGGTAAGCACTCATGTTCACATGAGTGAAAATGCCCAAGGAAATTTTGACAGACTAAAGAATGCTCTTTTTGTCTAAAGTCATGACCTCTGCATACCATCCTTAGATTCATAGATTAGTACTAGTCTAACTGCCCTTGCAAGTCATTTTAAGCCTAGCTAATTATCCCTTGTAAGACTCAAATCCTGTGTTTGTAAGGCAAACACCTTAACCATTAGGCCACCCTCCCAACCCTTTGGGGATAAATGGGCTAGTAGAAATGTTATCAAATGCCTTTATACAAATAACAAAGAAAGGGAAAATCCTGGACATCTGACTGCTTTATTTAATGTTTGGATTTAAGAAATGATCCTAGTCTTTTTCAGGGCTTAACCAGTTGGGAGATATAGGTAAACTATGCATAGTGAAAGAAAGGGGTGCAACAAATTATCATTTTCAAATGTGAGCTTGAACGTGTATTTAAGAGTTGCAAGAAAAATTATGTCTAGTATACGTATTGTAAGAGAACATTGAGAACAAACCCAGGAACCTTTGCTTTGGCACTGTGACTTTGTTTAGAGTCTCACAAGCCACACAATTCAAAATAATAGGAGAATATACTTAAGAGCCATTGCTTGATAAAGAAGCTTACATGCATTAGTTTTATGATTATGTCAGAAATTTTTAGACACTTTTGCGCCTTCAGGTGTCAAGAATAGGCCAACATACAGTACTCTAAGACATCTTGCCCTAGATGCTTGAACATAGTTTTAGCACAATATTATACTCTACACTTACATTTACTTTAAATTTTACGTTTTTGACAATTAAGTCTGCATTTTTTCAACAATCTCTCTCGCATCCCATTTTAGTGTTTCTGATACGTTTCTATACTTCATTGTATCAAATGTTTTCATTCAACTGTATCAACAAATAGTTTTTGATGATTCTATTTAACAATATGCAGATTCTTTTGAATACACACTTCTTTCTTTTCTAGCATGTAATATGGACAGATTAAATGCAAGACAACTCATTCTTTCTTGATTATTGCCAGGTCTACGTTAAAAAAACATGAATTAAAATTATATGAGCATTTGTCTGGACTCCAGTTTGAATGCCTGAATGGCTCTTGCTTTTACATCCATTACTTTTACACCTCCTTCTGCCTTACTATTTTACTCAAGGTCTATTGTATACACACACTCTTTTTTCTGATTTAAATATTTTAACTATGCACCAGTAATATAACTTAGTACAAATATCTACAATGTGTGAAAAAGCCAGCTCTAACTCTGCTAAAACATGCCACTTGTTTCATGCATTACAGAACACCTTATTAGTTCTCTTAATAACTGTGCCACTCACTAAACTCAAAGTTTTTTCTACATTTTACATCTCAGTATCATTAGCATTTTGTCATGAGGAAACTGTGTTTATGTGAAAGAAAGTGTCCATTTTTGTTTGGGCTGGCAGTAACTACTGAATTTATCTCTGTCTACTCTGTATTGTCTTTCTTCACATTGAAAAAGTAAAATACTTAAATATCCTTGTGTGTTTCTTTCACAGCAGAATTCACCAATGCAGCTGGCTGTACCTTTTCAGTCTTTGCAGCTAATCACTTGTCATGAGGAATAAATCATATTTCTGAATCAAAAAGTGCAAATTTCAGCCAAATTTCCTTTTATTGAAAGACATATTGGAGGGTGCACTTGAGCTGTATTTCCACTTAGAATATAATGTAATTTCAAACACAGAACCTTTTGAAATGAGATATATTTCTTAATTTCTTCTGATATACTTCTTTGGTTAAAGCAGATATTTCATTACTCTTACACCATTACGATATAATGTCAGGAGGCTTAATAAATAGCTCACAGAGACAGCAAACTTGGTCTAGCCTCAATGAGGTTTACATTCCATCTAAGTTCTTTGGGAGAAAAGTGTATCCTATGCCAGGGAAATCTGATTAGATAGGTAGTGTAAAACCTTTATAGACAGCCCATATTCTCCATACAGTTCTACTGCACTGATCTTCATATTCGTTCAAAAGTTACCATCTTAAATTTGTTTTTCTCTTGAAATAACTCTTTAATGATTTCCTTGTGTCTTGCTAGATCAGTTTGTTAACTGACCAAGTGCTTCACACCCAAATCTATCTACTGTTCTCTAATCGGCATATGTAAAATATACCTAAGGGATAGTAATACCGAGCACGTCCTGAGAAGCATGAGACTAAAGGAGTAGTTTAATTTCAGCATATGTAAAATATACCTAAGGGATAGTAATACCAAGCATGTCCTGAGAAGCATGAGACTAAAGGAGTAGTTTAGTTTCAGCATATGTAAAATATACCTAAGGGATAGTAATACCGAGCACGTCCTGAGAAGCATGAGACTAAAGGAGTAGTTTAGTTTCAGCATATGTAAAATATACCTAAGGGATAGTAATACCGAGCATGTCCTGAGAAGCATGAGACTAAAGGAGTAGTTTACGAATTCCAAACACTGCAAAGAAACAGGCTCCAAACTTAAAAAAATCGTGTTCAAGTGTATCCAAAGACCAAAAAGCAAACAAGTCGATGTTAGCGCTTTCATTCACTGATTTATTACGTGAACTTCCTCAGAAAAACAGTTCCACTCATTCATTCTTCCTTTTATACTTAATTAACAGGAAATGACATGAAATCCACTTCAAATATATACATGTGTATAAAAAAAATTGTATAGTTTAAATTATTATTAAATAAACTAACTATTTGTTCAATAAAAAACATTTTAAATTTATAGACTCATTGAGTCCTGGATATTTTTCAGCCCCTAAAAACAACTGCCATAACGTTTCTTTACATTCCAGTGCATTATTTAAGTCACCACCAAAAATAATTTCATTGATCTTATCAACTACAGAAAATTCAAATTTCTTAAAATCACTAAAAATCTGAGCATACTTGGCCAAAGAATTATTTGTATCTTTGTTTTTAATGGCCACACTGTGCTCATAAATTCTACGTTTTAATGTTCTGATGGTTTTTCCAATGTAATAGTGGTCACATGATGCACAACAAGCTATGTAAACAATATATTGTGTATTACAGTGATAATAATCTTTAGCCCACATAGTATAATTAATGTGTTTTAAAGTTACAAAAGAACTGTTGCTGATATATCTACACTGCTTGCAAGTTTTACAAGCATAGGTGCCTTTTTTTGTACTAACTACTCTGGTTGCCATATTAGTTTTCCTGTTATCTGACTCTACCAAAGATTTTATGTTTGACATCTTCTTATAAGTAAATTGTGGTCTTGTACCTATTTTAGCTATGAGTTCTTTATTACCCAACAATACCTTCCAATTGTTGACTATTATTTCTTTTATACACCACATCTCATTAACAATGTGCAAAGGGAATGCTATGTTGTAATCTTTCACTTCTGAAGTATTCTTTTTTGTACAAGAACTCACTAATATATCTCCTGATTTTAAGATAGGCTTAGCTACACCATGTCTCAATGCTGACACTTCTTGTTCTATTTTTTCCAACAACTTCACATCGTACCCTCGCTGTAAAAACAATAACCTAAGAAATGCCATCTCTCTAATAAACGTTTCATTGTCTGTAGTTAA
Organism: Protopterus annectens; assembly: GCF_019279795.1. Classification (NCBI taxonomy): domain Eukaryota; kingdom Metazoa; phylum Chordata; order Ceratodontiformes; family Protopteridae; genus Protopterus; species Protopterus annectens. The sequence continues at coordinate 986,498,943 of NC_056744.1, forward strand.
CCTGCTTAATCTGATGACTTGTCCTTTAATGACACCTTTTTTCATGTGTTCAGGATGTAAACTATCCCTATGTAGGTACTGATTAGCAAATACTTCTTTCCTATAAATTTTACTGATGAATGTGTCATTTTCTTTGTCTATACTTAAATGTATATCTAAAAATGAAATACTTTCACCAAAACCACTAATTTTGAATTCCAAAAAAGTGGTTGTTTTATTTAAGTCATTCACTAACTCTAGAAATTGTTCATGTGTACCTGTCCACAAGAAAAACAAGTAATCAATAAATCTTTAGTAAGCCTGTATTTTAGAAATATAAGGATGTTGTATCAAAAATTTCAGTTCCCAGTTGGCCATTACCATATTAGCAAAAGATGGTGCCACTCTTGCACCCATGGCCACACCTGAGATTTGCTGATATATATTTTTGTTGAATCTAAAAAAATTGTTATTCAGCACTAGCTCCATTAAACTACATATGGTGTTAACTCTGGTACTCACCAATTCTGTATTATTGGTTAAATATTCCCTCATAAATTCAATGCCTTGTTCTGAATTTATAGAGGTATACAAGGACTTCACATCTAAAGTTCCAAACTTCATAGATCCCAATGCCCCTTTAACATTCCTAAGATTTTCCAACAAATGCCACGAATCTCTTAAGTAGAAACGTGATTTCTGTACTATTGGATTCAATATATAATCCAACCAAATAGATATATTTTCTGTCTTGGAATGTCTGGCAGAGATAATAGGTCTAAAAGGTGGATTAAATTGGTTTGTCTGTATTTTAGGGATACCAAAATGAGTGGCCAATTTTGGATGCTCTACTGTTAAGTATTCATAACTTTCATAGTCTAACTCTCCTTGACTGAACATATCAAACAAAATGATGTCCAATTGTTGAAAACTATGCTTAACTTCATTTGCATTTACCTTTCTATAGACATTTTTGTCTCCTAACATAGCTAACATAGAATCGTCGTAATCTTTAGTATTCATGACCACTATTTTTCCACCTTTGTCAGCTCTCATAGTTCTAATAGTAAGAGTTCTTACATAAATCATTTAAAGCACATTTCTCTTTCTGAGTGAGATTCTGTGGTTACTCCTGTAAATTAATGCTTCTAAAGTTGCTTTCACATAAATTTTGAAATACCTGCAAAGTTGTGTGAAGTGGGGGGTTGAAAGTACTTGGTTTTTTAGGTTTCCTTTCTAATACGCTGTCAGATAACTGTAAAACATCTTGCATAATATAACTTAAATTTAATTTTCTCAAGTATAACCTAAAATCTACCAAATGTTTTCCTATATTCATACTGATGTTAGGTATGAAAGAAAAACCCTTCTTTAAAACATTTTCTACTTCAGGTGAAAGAAAAAAATCAGACAAATTTATAACATTAATGGCAAAATCATTTACATGATTCCCATTGTTAGGTGTAACTGTCTCATCTACCACCTGAATTTCTTTTGATTTTGATTTTTCTTTTTCCCTTTCCCCTTGTACTGAGTGGTGTTGTACCACTTTCAAGTCCGTTTGTTTTGTACATTTACTACTTGAAAAGGGCCTTGATTTTGCCCTTCATTAGACTGTGAAGCAACCTGTGCATAAGTAACTTCGTTGTCACAAGACACTACTCCATTTCCATTGTTTTGTGTTGTCCCGTTGTTACCATTTGGAGCATCTAAAATACAAATGTCAATATTATTCTTACTAGCATTTACAGTCTCTTTTGTGCTGGTGTTAGTCATAACAGTCTGTCCAACTTCTTCGTTTCTATTTCCACCATACACAGTTCTCTGGTTGTCTGGTACTCTTTCTAAAACAACATAAGCAACATTTGTCTGGTATGCCATAATGTCTCTTTTTAATTTTGATTGTTTTCTCGATATGATGGTTGTCCTGTGTCTATCGGCCTCTACTCCATTATACAATACCAAATGTTCACCAAAACAACCAAAGTTTTTTATTTTCATATCTAGAGACTGAATTCTTTCTTTAACACTAGTAATCTCTTTCTGATAATGCGTTGTTAACATGCGCATCATATTGACGCCAGTTGTGTTGTATAATTCTATCAAATCTTTACACAAATCATCACCTGGTGTGATGCAATTCAGAAACTTCGCTGTCCGCAAACCTTGCGGAACTATTTTCCTGGTGATACATTCTTGCAAATATTTGATTTCCAATTCCAAAGTCACAAACTTAAAAACCAAACGTTCGAGTTCGTATATAGCTTTTTTGCAATTTATACTATCTATATACTTAGAATCGATGCTTGGTTTACTTACTTGTGTATTTGAATTTTCGAACTGAATAGAAAAAAACGGGTTGTCAACTGTCCTATTAACGTATTCCAGAACGCTGTTTTGTTTATAACCAGTTTGTATTCCCACAACGGTATTACTTTGTTCTCCACCATTACTTTCGTTGTTTCTGGTGGAACGTGATGACGTCTGCTCGTTTTCAGAACCCTCCAAGTTATGCCGATGCTTAGAGGGACTATAGTTGTTTAAATTGTCTCTCACTATTTTGACAATAGTAGCTATCAAATCCTCCTGTGGAATTGATTTAGTTGTATTGTCAGAACTTTCAGGAACTGAATAAACAGTCACATTTAGTAAACTGTCTTCACCGGATGCTTCAGAAGCTATGGATATCACCCAACACAATATACAAAACGAATTCCAAACACTGCAAAGAAACGGGCTCCAAACTTAAAAAAATCGTGTTCAAGTGTATCAAAAGACCAAAAAGCAAACAAGTCGATGTTAGCGCTTTCATTCACTGATTTATTACGTGAACTTCCTCAGAAAAACAGTTCCACTCATTCATTCTTCCTTTTATACTTAATTAACAGGAAATGACATCAAATCCACTTCAGATATATACATGTGTATAAAAAAACTATTGTATAGTTTAAATTATTATTAAATAAACTATTTGTTCAATAAAAAACATTTTAAATTTATAGACTCATTGAGTCCTGGATATTTATCAGCCCCTAAAAACAACTGCCATAACGTTTCTTTACATTCCAGTGCATTATTTAAGTCACCACCAAAAATAATGTCATTGATCTTATCAACTACAGAAAATTCAAATTTCTTAAAATCACTACAAATTTGAGCATACTTGGCCAAAGAATTATTTGTATCTTTGTTTTTAATGGCCAAATTGTGCTCATAAATTCTATGTTTTAATGTTCTGATGGTTTTTCCAATGTAATAGTGGTCACATGATGCACAACAAGCTATGTAAACAATATATTGTGTATTACAGTGATAATAATCTTTAGCCCACATAGTATAATTAATGTGTTTTAAAGTTACAAAAGAACTGTTGCTGATATATCTACACTGCTTGCAAGTTTTACAAGCATAGGTGCCATTTTTTGTACTAACTACTCTGGTTGCCATATTAGTTTTCCTGTTATCTGACTCTACCAAAGATTTTATGTTTGACATCTTCTTATAAGTAAATTGTGGTCTTGTACCTATTTTAGCTATGAGTTCTTTATTACCCAACAATACCTTCCAATTGTTGACTATTATTTCTTTTATACACCACATCTCATTAACAATGTGCAAAGGGAATGCTATGTTGTAATCTTTCACTTCTGAAGTATTCTTTTTTGTACAAGAACTCACTAATATATCTCCTGATTTTAAGATAGGCTTAGCTACACCATGTCTCAATGCTGACACTTCTTGTTCTATTTTTTCCAACAACTTCACATCGCACTCGCTGTAAAAACAATAACCTAAGAAATGCCATCTCTCTAATAAACGTTTCATTGTCTGTAGTTAACCTGCTTAATCTGATGACTTGTCCTTTAATGACACCTTTTTTCATGTGTTCAGGATGTAAACTATCCCTATGTAGGTACTGATTAGCAAATACTTCTTTCCTATAAATTTTACTGATGAATGTGTCATTTTCTTTGTCTATACTTAAATGTATATCTAAAAATGAAATACTTTCAACAAAACTACTAATTTTGAATTCCAAAAAAGTGGTTGTTTTATTTAAGTCATTCACTAACTCTAGAAATTGTTCATGTGTACCTGTCCACAAGAAAAACAAGTAATCAGTAAATCTATAGTAAGCCTGTATTTTAGAAAAATAAGGATGTTGTATCAAAAATTTCAGTTCCCAGTTGGCCATTACCATATTAGCAAAAGATGGTGCCACTCTTGCACCCATGGCCACACCTGAGATTTGCTGATATATATTTTTGTTGAATCTAAAAAAATTGTTATTCAACACTAGCTCCATTAAACTACATATGGTGTTAACTCTGGTACTCACCAATTCTGTATTATTGGTTAAATATTCCCTCATAAATTCAATGCCTTGTTCTGAATTTATAGAGGTATACAAGGACTTCACATCTAAAGTTCCAAACTTCATAGATCCCAATGCCCCTTTAACATTCCTAAGATTTTCCAACAAATGCCACGAATCTCTTAAGTAGAAACGTGATTTCTGTACTATTGGATTCAATATATAATCCAACCAAATAGATATATTTTCTGTCTTGGAATGTCTGGCAGAGATAATAGGTCTAAAAGGTGGATTAAACTGGTTTGCCTGTATTTTAGGGATACCAAAATGAGTGGCCAATTTTGGATGCTCTACTGTTAATTATTCATAACTTTCATAGTCTAACTCTCCTTGACTGAACATATCAAACAAAATGATGTCCAATTGTTGAAAACTATGCTTAACTTCATTTGTATTTACCTTTCTATAGACATTTTTGTCTCCTAACATAGCTAACATAGAATCGTTGTAATCTTTAGTATTCATGACCACTATTTTTCCACCTTTGTCAGCTCTCATAGTTCTAATAGTAGAGTTCTTACATAAATCATTTAAAGCACATTTCTCTTTCTGAGTGAGATTCTGTGGTTACTCCTGTAAATTAATGCTTCTAAAGTTGCTTTCACATAAATTTTGAAATACCTGCAAAGTTGTGTGAAGTGGGGGGTTGAAAGTACTTGTTTTTTTAGGTTTCCTTTCTAATATGCTGTCAGATAACTGTAAAACATCTTGCATAATATAACTTAAATTAAATTTTCTCAAGTATAACCTAAAATCTACCAAATGTTTTCCTATATTCATACTGATGTTAGGTATGAAAGAAAAACCCTTCTTTAAAACATTTTCTACTTCAGGTGAAAGAAAAAAATCAGACAAATTTATAACATTAATGGCAAAATCATTTACATGATTCTCATTGTTAGGTGTAACTGTCTCATCTACCACCTGAATTTCTTTTGATTTTGATTTTTCTTTTTCCCTTTCCCCTTGTACTGAGTGGTGTTGTACCACTTTCAAGTCCGTTTGTTTTGTACATTTACTACTTGAAAAGGGCCTTGATTTTGCCCTTCATTAGACTGCGAAGCAACCTGTGCATAAGTAACTTCGTTGTCACAAGACACTACTCCATTTCCATTGTTTTGTGTTGTCCCGTTGTTACCATTTGGAGCATCTAAAATACAAATGTCAATATTATTCTTACTAGCATTTACAGTCTCTTTTGTGCTGGTGTTAGTCATAACAGTCTGTCCAACTTCTTCGTTTCTATTTCCACCATACACAGTTCTCTGGTTGTCTGGTACTCTTTCTAAAACAACATAAGCAACATTTGTCTGGTATGCCATAATGTCTCTTTTTAATTTTGATTGTTTTCTCAATATGATGGTTGTCCTGTGTCTATCGGCCTTCGCCTCTACTCCATTATACAATACCAAATGTTCACCAAAACAACCAAAGTTTTTTATTTTCATATCTAGAGACTGAATTCTTTTTTTAACACTAGTAATCTCTTTCTGATAATGCGTTGTTAACATGCGCATCATATTGACGCCAATAGTGTTGTATCATTCTATCAAATCTTTACACAAATCATCACCTGGTGTGATGCAATTCAGAAACTTCGCTGTCCGCAAACCTTGCGGAACTATTTTCCTGGTGATACATTCTTGCAAATATTTGATTTCCAATTCCAAAGTCACAAACTTAAAAACCAAACGTTCGAGTTCGTATATAGCTTTTTTGCAATTTATACTATCTATATACTTAGAATCGATGCTTGGTTTACTTACTTGTGTATTTGAATTTTCGAATTGAATAGAAGAAAACGGGTTGTCAACTGTCCTATTAATGTATTCCAGAACGCTGTTTTGTTTATAACCAGTTTGTATTCCCGCAACGGTATTACTTTGTTCTCCACCATTACTTTCGTTGTTTCTGGTGGAACGTGATGACGTCTGCTCGTTTTCAGAACCCTCCAAGTTATGCCGATGCTTAGAGGGACTATAATTGTTTAAATTGTCTCTCACTATTTTGACAATAGTAGCTATCAAATCCTCCTGTGGAATTGATTTAGTTGTATTGTCAGAACTTTCAGGAACTGAATAAACAGTCACATTTAGTAAACTGTCTTCACCGGATGCTTCAGAAGCCATGGATATCACCCAACACAATATACAAAACGAATTCCAAACACTGCAAAGAAACGGGCTCCAAACTTAAAAAAATCGTGTTCAAGTGTATCCAAAGACCAAAAAGCAAACAAGTCGATGTTAGCGCTTTCATTCACTGATTTATTACATGAACTTCCTCAGAAAAAGAGTTCCACTCATTCATTCTTCCTTTTATACTTAATTAACAGGAAATGACATCAAATCCACTTCAGATATATACATGTGTATAAAAAAATTATTGTATAGTTTAAATTATTATTAAATAAACTATTTGTTCAATAAAAAACATTTTAAATTTATAGACTCATTGAGTCCTGGATATTTATCAGCCCCTAAAAACAACTGCCATAACGTTTCTTTACATTCCAGTGCATTATTTAAGTCACCACCAAAAATAATTTCATTGATCTTATCAACTACAGAAAATTCAAATTTCTTAAAATTACTACAAATCTGAGCATGCTTGGCCAAAGAATTATTTATATCTTTGTTTTTAATGGCCAAATTGTGCTCATAAATTCTACGTTTTAATGTTCTGATGGTTTTTCCAATGTAATAGAGGTCACATGATGCACAACAAGCTATGTAAACAATATATTGTGTATTACAGTTATAATAATCTTTAGCCCACATAGTATAATTAATGTGTTTTAAAGTTACAAAAGAACTGTTGCTGATATATCTACACTGCTTGCAATTTTTACAAGCATAGGTGCCTTTTTTGTAGCTAAGCCTATCTTAAAATCAGGAGATATATTAGTGAGTTCTTGTACAAAAAAGAATACTTCAGAAGTGAAAGATTACAACATAGCATTCCCTTTGCACATTGTTAATGAGATGTGGTGTATAAAAGAAATAATAGTCAACAATTGGAAGGTATTGTTGGGTAATAAAGAACTCATAGCTAAAATAGGTACAAGACCACAATTTACTTATAAGAAGATGTCAAACATAAAATCTTTGGTAGAGTCAGATAACAGGAAAACTAATATGGCAACCAGAGTAGTTAGTACAAAAAAAGGCACCTATGCTTGTAAAAATTGCAAGCAGTGTAGATATATCAGCAACAGTTCTTTTGTAACTTTAAAACACATTAATTATACTATGTGGGCTAAAGATTATTATCACTGTAATACACAATATATTGTTTACATAGCTTGTTGTGCATCATGTGACCACTATTACATTGGAAAAACCATCAGAACATTAAAACGTAGAATTTATGAGCACAATTTGGCCATTAAAAACAAAGATACAAATAATTATTTGGCCAAGCATGCTCAGATTTGTAGTAATTTTAAGAAATTTGAATTTTCTGTAGTTGATAAGATCAATGAAATTATTTTTGGTGGTGACTTAAATAATGCACTGGAATGTAAAGAAATGTTATGGCAGTTGTTTTTAGGGGCTGATAAATATCCAGGACTCAATGAGTCTATAAATTTAAAATGTTTTTTATTGAACAAATAGTTAGTTTATTTAATAATAATTTAAACTATACAATAGTTTTTTTTATACACATGTATATATTTGAAGTGGATTTGATGTCATTTCCTGTTAATTAAGTATAAAAGGAAGAATGAATGAGTGGAACTGTTTTTCTGAGGAAGTTCACGTAATAAATCAGTGAATGAAAGCGCTAACATCGACTTGTTTGCTTTTTGGTCTTTGGATACACTTGAACACGATTTTTTTAAGTAAAGGAGTAGTTTAGTTTCAGCATATGTAAAATATACCTAAGGGATAGTAAAAACGAGCACGTCCTGAGAAGCATAAGACTAAAGGAGTAGTTTAGTTTCAGCATATGTAAAATATACTTAAAGGATAGTAATACCGAGCACGTCCTGAGAAGCATAAGACTAAAGGAGTAGTTTAGTTTGCTATTTACAAAGTTAGAGAAGGAGAGAGCGAGAAGGAATATCCATGACTGTAACTCAAAATCATTTACAGTTTTGTAGACACATATGATTGCCTTTTCCAAGCTGTGTGCACACTGTAATATCCAAAATATCTTATTATTTTATATGCATGTCCTTAATGAGTTTGAAGAGCATTCTGCCAGGCTGATATATTTTCATTTGTGAACACTCCAGAACTGAATATATTTGATTTTCCTTAGCAACATTTCAGGGAAGAACGTTACTTCTTTTCACTGAAATTGTATTGCCAATAATTATAACCAATAATTCTGTTTGCTTTGTGTATGACATTGTCACACTGGAGTCAATCTTAAAGTACTATTAGTTATGAACAGTGCTTTTCTTCTTATTGCAGATTGCACTCTCCCCCTACTACTTGGCATTGGAAGGTTAGGCTCAGAGCATTCCATCAATATTTTATTTTATAAGTCTCTTCCTATTGTTTCTAGTCTTCCTTTTACCATTGGCCTGTATAGTTCATTATGGGATCTACAGTCATGAAGATGTGCATCTCAGGGCTATACATGCTCTCACCTGTAGATGTTTTATTTATTTAGTTTTGCTGACTGTGGTAGTCTGACTAGGCAAGAAAAATGACATTAATTGACATTAATACAATAAAGTGTCCATGATATTAATACTGAAGAGCATTGGCTGCTGGATGGATTGCTGTTTTAAATAACCTGATAACCTTCATGTCTCGTAGATTGGGTTGTTGTGGTAAATAACTTGATAGCCTTCAGGTCTAATTGACTGGTTTGTTATGGGAAATAAGCTGGTGACCTTTAGGTCTATTTCACTGAAATGGCACTTGGTGAAAATATTCACTATATTGTCTTTTCCTTATCATTTTGGCCACCAAGTTATTTGAGTTGTGAGGGGTCAGCAACTCCACCGTATACAGGGATATCTCCTACTCTCATATATAAATACACTCTATGTAAACAACTTTGAGGTCATAGCATTTCTTAATTGAGGTAGGTCATGGTAACATTAAATCATTTTTGGGTTTGCCTACCTTTATGAATCTTTTTTTTCTTCTTTCCAGAATTTTCATAAGTAGTTATTTTCTCCACAAGGAACCAGTTCAGGTCTGTCACGTTCTAAGGTACTGATGGAGGGGCTCAAGACTTTTCTGCATGTTTTTTTTCAGCTACTTTGATGTTTCTGACTATAAGTAATTCTTCTGAAGTGCTGGAAGAATTCTGAAATTCTGCTGTGTAATAGTTCTTATTTGCAATAGATTTTTCTTGTTTTCTCTCCCCGCAAAGTTATTTTCATAATTTAATTGATTTTTCGGGTCTATATCAGATTATCGAAGTATGCATACTTCAAATTACTAAAGATTGAACTTTAGTGATCAAAGTATGCATACATCAAATTGCTAAAAAAATATTTTAAAATAAGAACAGAAAAACAAAAGGGTGTAAGTAGGGGGCAAGCCCCCCTGCACCCCACCAACCGGCTACTTAAATATACCAACTCCGAGACTGCACTTCAGTGCACTCCAGTGCAGAAATGGAAGATTTCCATTTCCTACACTCTAGCGCAATCTCAGAGTTGGTATATTTAAGTAGTAGGTGGTTACACCCTTTTGTTTGTTTTATTTACTTTGAAAAATTGTTTTTTATAGGAATTCAGAGTTAGAATACTTCGATCATTAAAGTTCGATCTTTAGTGATTCAAAGTATCCATACTTCGACAATCTAATATAGACCCGATTTTTCAGTATTTACAATGGTACAGCGAATGTGTATTAAACTGGTTTGTGGTAAGCAAATAGTGAACAAAGATTACCATAAAAAGATTATTCTGTTTGAGTCCATATTGTAATGATCTCTAAGCTAAATTTAAACAAGTTACTGAATTAAAAAAGTTAAGGTATCAAATTCATTCCTAACTTAAAAAAAAAAAATTAAAATCGTTAGAAAAGAAATATTGAGTAAATACTTCTGTAAAATATCTTGAGCCAGCAGAAGTTGAGAAACTGATGGAAATAATCCAAAAGAGGTCAGCATCACTGTAATGAAAACAACATTCATACATTGCCCAGAGACTCTGAAGACTCACAACCATCTACAAATTTTACTGAAGCTGTTACAAGATGGATGGTGATCCCAAACACTGTGATATGCAGCCTAGCAGTTTCAAACTGTTTTGGCACTGTTTCAATATTTAATATATATCACACCCTCATTACTGCCTACCTTAATTCTAACTTTGTACCTATCAAGGATTGTCTTTGGAGTAAAGCTATTAAATATAATCTTTGGAGTAAATGTAGTAGAGAATCCAGACATTTTCATCAAGGAGGAGTCAACCATTATCCCAGTGCCCTAGAGTCAAGCCCCAGTCTTAGAAGGTTCCACCGCTCCTGCCTCTGTAACATAAATTGCAATTCTGTTGTGGGAAATAATACCTAAAAAACAGCTTCATAATATAGTGATAAAGTTGTGATTTAAACCCAGATGACCTGGACGTGGCTATTGTTCTGGGTGCTGAAGGAACTAGCATTGGAGGGTTGGAATGAAGCTAGCTCACCTAAGTTGAGTATTTGTGAGGGAGACCACCTGTTCAACAGCAGTGCATCACCTGCTGTAATGGGAGGGGTACAGCATGCACTTTATGAGCTAGAGACATTAGGTTTTCAATGTTTCAATGCCAGGCTGCACTTACAAGATAGTATTCATTGAGCATGAGTGGGAGAAAGCATGCATACAAAGATGTAGCACATCATCAAAACAACATCACCGAAACTGCTGAACATCGAACACCTGGAACATGAAAAACTAACCCCAGGAAACAACCACTAACCCAACATATAAAAAAACAAAAAAACAAAGCAAATCAAACTCACCAATGTGGGTGGCGAAGCCCCCCCCCCCGCCAACTAAATATACCAACTCTGAGTTCGCAGTACAGTGGGAAAGGGCAAAGTTCACCATGGTGGCCAAATGGTTGTTTTCCCATTGAAAGTTTTTGCTGTTCCGGGTGTTCGATGTTCTGCAGTTTTGGCGATGTTGTCTCAATGATGTGGGATTCAATGAAGTGATAATAAAGTGATAATTCGATACTTTGAACTAGACCCACCTGTATACATACATGAGTGTGTGTGCATGCACTAATTAAGAAGGATTGATGCTGGTACCCTTTGGGACACATGTGAACCTTATTTTCTCATTTTAAACTGGTGGAAAGAGAGCCTTTGCAAGTATGGCTGAATGTCCTTGGTACTAGTAGAAAATGAAAGGGGAATAGCCTTTCTCCTTATACATCTCAGGAAGAAGTGCATTTTATACTTCACAACATCGCTGTCCTCCAATTTATTTACCTGACCATGAAGACTGTTCTTCGGGGTCATCTAGTTCTCCTCCCCAGGACATAACATTTGTTAAGTCAGTCAACAACATGGGAGAAATGTTAAATTGGTTTATACAGAGGCATCTTTTGCCATAAAGAGATTTTTGAAAAAGGCAAATATATTCAGTTAAATAGTAAATGAGTGCACCCCAAAGCAGGTATACTTGACAGATAATCTTTGTGGAAAACATAACAGACAAGCTACAACTATAATTATGAAACACAATCCCTGGGATTTAGAAAGAATGCCTTACTCTCATACAAACTGAAACCACTACAAGTTTAGTTTATGTTAAGTAAAATCCAGTTCAGAGACATGTTTAGCCACAGTGAGGAAGGCCTCATTAATGGCAAATTTGCATTTCTCTGAACTGGGTGCAATTACCTTCCATGCTAAGAAGAACTTTTTGGTGGTAATTACCACTGGAGGTCCATGCATCACAGTGCCATGGGCAAACGCATACACACACTCACTGTACATGACACCACCATGTATATATCAAATATGATATCCTAAAACTTCGAACTTCATATGGTCGAGACCATATGATCGAAGTTTTAGAACTTTGAAATTTTGAACAGAGATTTCCATACAGTGCAGAATGGGAGATTTCCCTTTTCCTCGCTGTAGTGCGATCTCGGAGTTGGTACATTTAAGTAGTGGGGGTGTGGGGGAACGTTGAGAAAGTTGTTTTTGTTTTTCTGTTGGATTTGTTTTGGAATGTCAAGATTCCGAAACATCAATCATGTGATCTCGATCATATAAAATTCAGTGTTTTGGAAATTTGAGATTCAGAAGTGAATCTATATATATATATATATATATATATATATATATATATATATATATATATGTATATGCACATACATAGATACAGATATATACATACATGCATTATAGCTTTTCAGAAGTATTAGATGGTATGGGGTGAAGCAAACCACACACATGGGAGTGCTGGGGGACTTGCCCCTGCATTAAAAATGTTTTAGTATTTTGAGATGTCAGTGTTATGAACTAAACCCCTATACATATCCATAAGTTGGTGACTGTACTGTGACCACTTTGCTATGTATGGTGTTCAAGTGGATTAAAGTATCAGTTGATGAGATTTGGCAACTATGAATGTAGCAGAATTAATGTCACCCACCTTACTGTAGCCCTGGCTCCTTTTTTATTACACTGTCTTGTATCAGCGAATGTTTCACACTGAATAGCTGAATTACTTATAGAAGCACCTTGAAAGCTATGCTGTGCATGATTTTCTTGACCTCATCTTACTATAGATTAAGGTGAATTTCCTACAACCACACTCAGAAAAAACAGCTGATGCTATCAGACTCCCATTTATTTTTGTTTTCTTTGGAGTACAAAATCCCTAAACTTTCTAATAGTAGTACAATAACATTATTATATAACCTGGCTGTTGGTTATGATTTAATATAATAGGTCAGCTGTATCTGATCACTTGAACTTCACTCTTGTAGCCAAACCCCAGCAGTCATGAAAATATTACATCATAACCCACATCCAGCTAAGCATTAATGCTATAATAACATTTTTGTTATTACAAGATATTATTATACTCACTATATTTGTTCTTTAATATAGATACATGCAAATAAGATTTTCTTACTTGTAGCACATCATCTACTAGGTTTCTTATAAGTAATAATACTTTATTTGTCATTTGCATAATGAGTGATATGGAAACTAGCAGCTTTGGCTACTTGTTATTTTATGTAACTTTATTGCAGACAAAGAAGAATACAAAATTTGCAGCAGCATATTCAACTACTATTTTATGTTAGTGTTTTATTTTTTCTTGTATAATAGATGATTGGAATTAGATATGTCTGCAATTTTACACATATATTTATATCTGGCTACGGAGGGACATGTATACTATGAGATTCACTGGTATCTTAGCACATGTATTTGTCTACTACAATCACAGGTTGTGGGATGGGGTGACGTGAGTGGACATGTTTGAAGAATTTAAAAGAACATGCTATAACACTGGCTATATATAGGTGAGACTCATGCCATCTGTCAGAGCATTAGCAGGCTTGAGACATGCCGTTCCTCCCAGGGACAGACACTACTTGGAGGAATTCTTACCCCAAAAAATGTGAACGTAAGTGTTAGAATTTACTGTTACCATGATGTCTTCTCATCATAAACTTACTGTTATTGTCAGTGCCTTTTTATTGAGAGATATTTTTGATTGTCTGTGAAATACAGTGATTGTTTTTTGGGGAGTTTGTCAGTCTCTCAGAACTTTTCCTTACTGGATCCAAAGTCATAGGTTCATAGAAGGTTACTAGGCTAATGGCCCTAGAGCCCTTACAAGCCTGGCCATATTTATCCTGAGGTGCCCCCAATTGTTGGTGGTTGGGTGAGTGAAGTTCGCAGAGGTAAGGGTCTATGGTAGTTAATACTGACTTCCTCTGTCCAGTCTACTTACCAGCAATGAGTGTTGACAACTGCAATAGCATTTCCTCAGTCTCATTACTTTTTTATATGCTTGTGTTATTTTAGGTTCATAGGTTCATAGGTTCATACTAGGCTATCTGCCCTGGGGCATTTACAAGCCTAGCCAGAGTGTGTTTGGCTTACACCACCCCTTGTAATGAGTTTACTGTGCCCTTTTTAAGGTTAGTTTACTGTGCCTCTGTCTAGCAGTGACACAGGTGACCCCCGAGGTGAACCTACGATCTCCCATCCACTCGTCAAGATTCCTCTTGAAGAGAGTCAGTGAGGGGCTCTGCCTAACATGGACTGGGATTTTATTCCAGAGTGAAGGGAGCCTCTGGGTTATGAATCTGTCCCTCCAGCATGTCCTATTTATTTCTGTGCTGAGGTTCATGTCCATTAATTCTGGGTTGGACATGGCTTTGTATGTCAGGCATAGATCGCCTTTGAGTAGGCAGTATGGAACTGAGTAGAGCTGGAGTTTCTTTAGCCGAGCAGCATATGGCATTTGTTTGAGTCCCTTGATCCTCTTTGTGAGGTACTTTTGGGGTCTTTCTAGTTGCTGCAGATGTCGGGTAAGGTACATCCCAAATGGGGCATTGTACTCAATTATGGGCCTGATGAGGGAAGAGTACAGGGGCACAATGACCTCCCTTGATCTAGATGTGAATCCTTTCATGATAAGATGGGCTATATAGAAGGTCTTTCTAACCACTTTGGCAATGTGATTGTCAATGGAGAGATTACTATCAACTTGGGTCCCTAGGTCCCTAATTAATTCTTCCATACTTAATGGATTTCCACCTATGTGGTAATTTGTGGGCACTTTGTTTTTCCCAAAGGGTATGACTATACACTTTTTGGCGTTTAGTTTAAGGCCATGGCTCTGGCACCAGTTATCCATTTCTATGAGTCCCTTTTGGAGGATGCCTGTGTCAGCTGGAGAGTCAATTATGGCACCCAGTTTGCATTCATCTGGGAACTTGGTCAGCCACAGTCCTCCCGTGTTAGCCTGTACCTCAGAAAAATATATACCAAATAAGAGAGGTCCTAGGACTGAGCCCTGTGGGATGCCACTTGTGACTAGTTTAGAGTCTGACATGGCTCCAGCAATTCTGACCATGTGGGTTCTGTCCTTGAGCCAGTTTGCAACCCATCTTATGACATAGGGGTTTATATTTAAGCTGGAGAGCTTGTCTATGATGCCCGAGTGGGGTATTGTGTCGAAGGTTTTTGCGAGGTCCAGGTAGGCTGTGTGAACTACCTTACCCTCATCAATGGCCTTGGTGACTGTTTCAAAGAAGTCAACCAGGTTCAAGAGGCAGGATCTGCCCTTAACAAAGCTGAATTGGGTAGGATCCAGTGTCTGTAGGTCCCCAATGTCTTTGTTTATGAGTTCCATAATGATCCTTTCCATAGCTTTGCAGACCAGGCTAGTCAGGCTTATGGAGCGGTAGTTTCCAGGGTCCGTAGAAGCACCTCCTTTGTGGAGTGGGACCACTGTTGCTGTACGCCATTCTTTGGGTACATATCCTTTAGTAAGGCTGAGATTGAACAGCAGCCTTATGTGTGGGTTCAGTTCTTCTTGGATTTCATGTAGCACGCAGCCCGGAGCACCATCTGGTCCTATTGATGCTGTGTTTTTTTGCTTTAGAGAGGGCGTCTCTCACCTGGGCATCTGAGATGTCAGGGAGGTGACACTCTGCTGAGATAGATATTTGTCCTTTTGGAGGGGGGGGTGGAGTTTGCACTGAACCTGTCTGCCAGGATGTTGGCAATTTCTGTGGATTCAGTGTATTTTTTGTCATTATGGACTAACTCTGAGCATATCTGGGAGTTGCCACCCAGGTTTCTAACATAACTAAAGAAGGCCTTATGATTATCTTTAGTGTCTTGTGCAATTCTTCTCTCAAAGCTGACCTTGGATGATTTTATGAGGGAACATAGTTTTTTGCTAGTACTGATCAGAGATGCCTTCCCTTTTAGGGATTTTGCTCTATCATGTAGTAGCTTCCTCCTTCTGTTGTATAGCTTATTTATGGCTGGGGTCCACCAGACAGGACGCCTGCCTTTGGGGAAATGGGTCTTGGTTTTATTTGGGATTGCATGATCCA
Organism: Protopterus annectens; assembly: GCF_019279795.1. NCBI lineage: Eukaryota > Metazoa > Chordata > Ceratodontiformes > Protopteridae > Protopterus > Protopterus annectens. The sequence goes on from NC_056744.1 coordinate 986,515,310, forward strand.
TGCATTCCTGAAGGTGTCCATAGAATGCGCTTATAAAAGATTCAGCAGGTTGGGCTGTAGTTACCACTGGCCTGGGGGCCTTGAAGGATTCCACTTTGGATTTAAGAAGTGTGAAGTCAGCTTTTGAGAAGTTCTTCACTGTGGTCTTCTGTGCTGGGGGTGGGGGCGGGATGTGAATTTCCAGTGAGATTAATTTATGGTCTGATCTTACCAAAGAGGGGTATACTTCTGGTATGGAACATTGTGTCCCCATGTTTGTGATGATCAGGTCTAGTATGTTTTCCCCTCTTGTGGGAGTGGTGACTAGTTGTTCCATAGCATTTGAGTTTATGAATTCTAGGAACCTTTGGGCTAGGGTGTTGGGGCTTGAGTAATGCTCCCAGTCTATGTTTGGATAGTTGAAGTCCCCCAATATGATGGTGTTTGGAGAGGTCTTCATATTCTCCAGTGTCTTCAGGAAGGCCGAGTGGGGTTCCTGAGTTTAAGAGGGTGGTCTGTAGCATGCTACAAACTGGAAGGCAGTTTTTCCCACTGTTAGTTGCACATGGATGGTCTCCGATGCTTCGTGCAATGCCACTAACCTGGAGGTGTGGGTATCCTTGATGAATATGGATACTCCCCCTCCTTTTCTGGTTTGGTCCAAGTTTTGGGGCCGAAAAGCATGATATGAGGTATAACCTGGTAGTGCTGGGGTGCTCTCGGGAGCCTTAAACCAGGTTTCTGTCACTGCACAGACATCAATTTTCTCCATACTGAGGAGGGCTTCGAGAGCATGCATCTTGAGGTTTAGACTTCTGGTGTTGAGCAGCATTACCCTTAGTTTCTTTCTACTTGTGTTGTCTAAGGAGGTGGGTTTGTCTTTTGAGCCTTGCCTAAAAAAGGCACTATGGGGTTGGCAAGAGCCTTTGCCAATATCCGAAAGCCCAGGGGTGACAGGTGAAAGCCATCCCTTGTGAAGCAGCATGGCTTGTCAAGCATGTCATCCCAAGCAGACAGACACTGGATCCCCTTTGAATGACACCAATACGTAAGCCAATTGTTGAAATTTATCATTTTGTCTTTATACTGTGGCATCATTCTTGGTGAGGGTAAGATGCTGCTCAAGGTCAGGGTCATACCAGCCTGGGCTACATAATCAGAGAGCTCCTCTATGTCTCTTTTCATGTAGTCCAGTGAGGTACGTCTCAGGTCATTCACACCGGCATGGACAATGACTGAGTCATATTTGTACCTGCTTTGGAGTGACCTGAGTGCTTGTGTTATGTGGCGGATTCTAGCGCCCGACAGGCAGCTCACTGTGACCATTTCCTTGTTCAGCCTGGTGAGCGGGACGCCAGTGTGTCTGACTATAGAGTCACCAATTACAAGTGTATCAGGTATGTTGTTAGGCCTTAAGGGCTGTGACTGTTTGGCACACTGACTTTGTGAACTATGTGTTGCATGTGATTTGTTTTGGGGTAGTGGTTGCTTGGATGTCTGCTTTGGAGGTCTCTGCTGCTTTGGCAGATTTTTATTTAGAGCCTCCAAGTATGTTTTTGTGTGTTTATGTGTTTGGTTTGCAGTTGTGGTAGGTCTATGTGAGACTGGATTTATGGTGTGTGTGGTTACCTTCTCCTCCTGACTGGTTATGCCAGTACTGGGTCGAGAGAGCTCAGCCTCCAGTTTGGCTATATGGTTGCATCTCTCACATATATTTGTACTTGTTGGGAGGAGGAGAGGGTTGTCTGTGTACATGAGGCAGTTGTAACATTGCCTCAAGATTCCCAGATTCACCAGCTGGACTGGAGAGGAAGCCAGCAACTGACCTTTTGACATGCTAGAATAGTATAGGGAACTCCTTTGTAACTGAATCAGAAGGACCAATAGGGGATGAGGTACTCAAGAAGATTATATGAGGATGCAGTGCGTTTTTAGTTTATTAGTGTTTAACTTATAAAAAAATGCTTATATGAGCAAGTGCAGGGTTTTAGATTGAGAATAGAGTGTTTAGTTTGAGAGTTAGAGCAGTTCCAAGGGAAAAGTGGAGAGCTGACTTTGTGGAGCCAGGAATAGTTTAAACCTGATTAAGCGGCACTTCCTGATGCTGCGCTATGCGCAAATTCGTGCAAAAGCACGCTAAAGCGGGTTTTAAAGCAGGGGGTTAGAAAGAGATAAGAAAGGGCCCAAAACGGCAAATAAGCTACACGTTTCTGGGCTGGAACCACTCCTCAAGGGACAGATAGGCTGCTCAGAGCTCCACACTCCCACTGGTGAACAAAGAAGCTTCCTCCTATCCAAATAAGGATATGGGCAACACAGGAACTATGACACAGCCCAGAGATCAGCAATACCTGAAGACTGTACTATTCTAGTTCAGTAAAGGCGGGAAACAAGGATTTTTTTGTTTGTTTTTTTTTTTTTTACAAGGTAGCAGAAATTAGGTACAGAAACACAGCAAATGCTTTAATTCGGCTAGCGCACTTGAGTGTGTAGCCTACCAGTTAAACTAAGCAAAAACAAACTTTAAAAGTGCAAAAACTCAGCAATACAGTCAGGAATGCAGAAAAACAACTTTGCAGAGCTTATTTAGTTAAAGAAACTCTCTTTTCGGTGAGAAAAAGCAGTCTGAAATAAGTAGGCAAAAATAATACTTATAATCAATAGAAAGTCACTCTTCCACTTGCTGCTGCTTGTAGAACTCTGCAGGACACCACGAGGAGCTGTGTTGAGTCAATTACAAGTCCAAAAGTGTGCTAAAGCGGACTTTAAAGCACGTTAACACACTTGGTTAGTTACTTGCATGAAACACCGTCAAAGGTTTTCAAGAATATTCAGGTAAGTTATATTGTCTGACTCTTCCAGCACAAAACTATAACAACAAATAATATGCCTCAATCAGTTTATTAGATAACCTTGGCAAGCTTTTGAAGTGGAGTCATAAAATTCCTGCATTTACTTTTTTGGATGATCCTATATGCCATCCACTGTTAGGATTATACTTACTGGTCTGCAAATTCCTTCTTTCTTTCTTGCTTTACTTGTATACGGCTGCAGAACCCATCATCTGCAAATGATTTGATGCTAATGCTGTTTTGAAATAAATATCATACAGGGTATGTTGCAGAATGAGTCAGCATGGAACTGTACAGAGGATTGCAAATGGGCCTTCTTGTTAATGAAATAAATGATAATGTCAAATAAAATATTTACCTATTTTGATGCATCCACTATATGTCTCATTTTTTGTGCATTCCCAGATGGGAAGGAAAGAACATAAGCATTTGCTTTATGATCACTCTTCAGTGACAGCTAACAAAAGCTATGCTCTGCCTAAACGGTAATGTTCTTAGCCTGGTCAAAGAAGTGACAATATGTCATTCCCTGCCGCCACAGCTTACTCATGCATACTAACCATAACCCTGTTCCCTGTACTAGTCATAACCTTAGTTAAACCCCTTTCTCTAAATGTATCACTACATAAGACACTTGGACACACACACCCACACACACGCGCGCGCACACACACACACACACACACACACACACACACACACACACACACACACACACACACACACACACCATTAAAAACAAACAACACATAACTTATCCAATAACCTAGCTCTTACTGTAATCCTAACCCCAAACACTTCAACATCAAAAACAGTTGTTTTACTCCATTAAACAGATTACAGTTCCACACACACTCACTCACAACTCCAAAATGTTCACACACACACACACACACACACACACACACACACACACACACACACACACACACACACACACACACACACGCACACACGCACACACGCACACACGCACACACACACCAGAAATCCTATCTCATAATTTAATCCTTACACTAACCTTAACGAGAATGTACACTCACACATGCGTGTACACATGCAACCCCCCCCCACAAACACCACTAAACATATCACTTTAGCTAGGCCTTATTCTAAACCTAACTGACAAACACTTGCGAGCACACACACACACACACACACACACACACACACACACACACACACACACACACACACCACACAGTCTAGTCCTTTGCCTGGCCCCCATCCTAACCCTAAATCTAATCCTAACCCACAAATACATGCTTACACTCCTAACTCAATCCCACTTACCTGATTCAAGCATTTGAACGTCTTCCATTCGAATAAAACCAGACTTGAAATTCACACATTTTATTCGACACACAGTTCAAGACCTGTAAGACATATACCCACAAACATACACACACACACATATATATATATATATATATATATATATATATATATATATATATATACACTCCCCCCTCCACACACACACACACACACACACACACACACACACACACACACACACACTATAAATTGACTTGTGTCTGTGATTCCCACAATCCTTTAGGTAGGACATTGCTTGCATTAGTTAGTTAATGGAACATTAATTTCCAGTTGAGTGATATATTATAGGTTATTGCCTGACAGAAATAAAGTAGGAACTTGGCTCCTCATTCATAAGTTATGGCATTAGATGTGTTATCTGGGGCTTAATGTGGACATAGACTGATGGCAGTTCGGGCAGAGACTTGGTTTGGTGAAGCTGAAGGGAAAGCCAGGTACAACCTGCAGCCGAGATATTTTGAACGACTTGTTACTGGCGGGCTGTAGGACACTAAGACTGAATGAAGGAGTATGTCTAGAAAGTTAAAACCTAATTCAAAGTACTGTAAATATTGTACACATCCTTCTGAAAACTTGTTTTGAAAACCTCATTGGGCATTATCTTCAATTCATTTTTCCTCTGGTTCTACAAATAAAGCTACATGTTTCTATAAATCTGCATCCAAGAGTATTTTAAGAGTTACACTGGTAGTGTTTTTACTGGCAGTTTGGCTAGGAAGCACCGATATGCAGTTACAATCCCTCTGCTATCCAATGTGTGTGGACTGTTTTACATTTCCCTGTGGAGTTGGCAACTAGAAATGTGCTACCACTGTTCTTTGTGTACTACCTATTTGATAGAAGCATTCTGCTGTGTTTCTTATGTTTTACATTTGAATGTGGAAGAATTACTAAAACCTTAGTAGAGTCTAAGCTTGAGACTCATCAGAAGCTGGTACAACTGCAACAGTAATTATTGACACAGAACAATGCACTTGCCCCCCCACACACACACACACATACACACACTGAAATTGTACCTGCTATTAATACACTAAGTAAGAAAGTTGATCTTGAGTTATATTTTGTGACTTTTGAAAGATAGGGCACCTGATAAGAAAACTGAGACAATTCAGAAGAAGCTAAAATGTCTTCTTGTCAGCAAATGGGGCAGCATTAGAAATCTACAAGATCATGGAAGTGCCTGATTACCCACTGACTGTGGAAACCTTAAAAAAGAACTACTGGCTAGGGCTGGGATAACTTCTGAAGTACCATCATCATCATCACCAACCCCCCTTTTCCAATTTTCTACAATGTATCAGGTGTTGTGTCAGCTGTCTCCATCTCCCTCGATTCAGTGTCACTCCTATCTTTTTCATCAGTCATGTCTGACTGTTGCAGGCCTCTCACACAATCCATCTATCTGTTTGCAAGATGCCCTTGTTTCCTCTCCTGTCTGTCCCAAATCTTCTTCACCAAATTGTCTTTTGCTTTCCTGCACATGTGCCTAAACCACTATAACCTGTTTTCTTCTTTGCAATTGGAACTTCTTGGGCTTCTGCTCTTATGTCCTCAATTCTTCTTCTGTCTCATAGTGTGCATTCTACCATCCATCTCAGACACTTCACCTTCATTAGCTGTAGCTCTATCTTCACAGCCCAGGTTTCTAGATCATACAGTAGTTTTAGTAGCACCACTGTTTTGTACACCTTACTTTTCAGCTTCTTTGGTATTCTTTTGTTACACACTACCCTTGACACTCTGTGCCAGTTGACTGCTGCCCCTCACACTTCCCTTCTCCAAAACCACCTATCCAAAATACTTGCAGTTGCTAACCTGTTCCACTATTTCCCTATGTCAGTTCTCAGATACTTCTGATTTCCCCGTTTTTCATCATTACAACTGTTGTATCTGTATGCTTTTTTTACAGTGTGCCTTCTGCTTTGCATTCCATTTCCCTATCTTTTCCTGATGCCTTTGCACAGTCTGCCTTCAATGCCACATCATATGCATACAGCAGCTTTGTTGATCCGTCTCCTCAGACCTATGTGCCAATAAATTCTATCATCAGTATGAACAGCAGTGGGCACAGAGCTGAACTCAGGCACGCATCTGCTCACACTGGGAACCCCTGTGAGAGTGCAAAGATTGTTCATACTTGTGTCATTGGGCCCTTGTATACAGCCTACACTAATTCTATCAATGTCTGTGGGACTTTGAACCATTGCATGACTGCCTAAATCAGCTTTCTTTGGACCTCGTCATTTGCTTTGCCTAAGTATAGGAATTCTCAGTTGGATTTTCTTACCTATAGCTTCTTCTCAGCTATCTGTCTCACTGTAAACATGGGGTTGGTTGGTGCTGCATCCTGTTCTGAATCCAAACTGCTCATCTTCTATCTTACTTTCTACCACTCAACATATTCATTTGTCAGCTTCCATCTCCAGAACTTTCATGCAGTATGACAGGAGTTTGATACTGCTGTATTGTGCACTAGAATGCTTTTTCTGCAGTCATTTGGGAATACACTTTTCTCAACATACTATGCTACGAGTACCATCTGGAGCCACTTCTTCCCTGCCTCACCCAAAATTTTGATTATGTCTGCCGTGACCTCATCTGAGCCTGCTGCTTTCTCTGATTTAATTTTCCTTTTTTCTTCTGGCATGGGATTCTTTTCTTCTTTCATCATAGGCTGTTTCTGGGATAGTTCAGCTTCTATGGGTTTTTCTTCATTCAGAAGCTCCAGGAAGTACTTCTTTATTGTGCCTTTGATGTCCTGAGGACTGGTGGGCAGGTTGAATCTGGCATGCCTCATGAAAGTCTGATGATTATCTTCCTTATCTTTCTGTCTGTGCCTTGCAGTCTTATGGCTTCTTTGTGCCATTTGCTGAGTCCCTTCCAGAAGCAGGTAGAGTGCCTCTGATGCCTTGTTCCTTGCTATTGCAACTGCTGTCTTAGCATCTTTGTTAGCCAACCAACATTCCTTCTTAGCCTGTTTTGTCTTTTCTTTCTTCCAGTTTTCCTGCTTTCATTCTTTTGATGATTTCCCAGAATTCTACCAGCAGTTTTCCTTATATACCTTATTTCCACACCTGTTTCTGCCTTCTTCTTGTTATTCTTGTTATCTCCCAGTCAGTTCATCTTTTAACTAGTAGAAACAACAAAGGTAATGTATTGGAAAAAGAGTTCGGAAAGAGTATATGTTTTCTACTAAGCGGTAGCTAAATTACAAGCCATAACCAGAAGTATATTTCATATTATATTTTGTTTTCCTTCAAGATTTGGCCATTGCACCTACAGCAATCCTAAGGACATCATATTTGATCTTGTCAGACTCTTTTTGCCTTGTCCTGTGACTTACCTTCACAGGGACAGAGTTGCGCTTTATAACTACTCACATATCTCCAAAAATAGTAATACATTTCCAACCTATTAAGATTATTATAGAAGTTGCCATTATTTCTCATTTAGATACCTACTTTGAATTCTGTGACATCAGAATATTTACTTTTATAGCTTGTGTGACAACAGTTTAGGGGTGACATGGCAGCATGCAGAGAGCATATGAATCACATTCTTTGCTAACGTATGCTTTATGCTGGGCTGGGTGCAAATCCTATTATGCATGCTTAAGAATAGCTTATGCCTGTGATGTTTCTCATAGGATCATAGGATCATAGGAAGTTACTAGACTATTGGCCCTGAGGCCCTTGTAAGCCTAGGTAAGAGTTTAGCCCATGTTTAGCCCATGTCCAGCAGGAACTCGGGTGGAATCCCAGGGATATATTTTCTGTTTCCCATCCAGTTATCCAGGTTGTGCCTAAAAATGGTTAAAGAGGTACTCTGCTTGATGTGGAGAGGGAGTCTGTTCCACAAATGGAGAGTCTATAGGACACAAATCTGTCCCACCAACAAGTCCTATTGATATCACAGACCAGGCTGAGGCCATGCGTGAGGGTTACTTGAGTGGAGCTTGACTTGTGTATATGCAGCAGTCTCATCAAGGCGGGGTCTGAGATCACTTTGTATGCAAGACAGAGGTCACCTTGGAGTCTGTATGAAACTGAGTAGAGAGATAAGGCTTTTAGCCTATCTGTGTATGGTAGATTTTTGAAGCCCTGGATTCTCCTGGTGAGGAACCTCTGTGATCTCAACAGCTACTGCATGTGCATTGCGAGGTAAATGCTGAACGGGGCACTGTACTCAATAATGGGCCTTATAAGGGAAGAATACAGGGTTGTTATGACCTCCTTGTCCCTGAATGAGATACCTTTACTTATAAAGTGGGCCATGTAGAAAGCTTTCCATACAATGAAAACAACATGGTGGTCAAAAGCCAGGTTGCTGTTAACTTGGGGGCCCAAATCCCTCACGAATGATTGCATGCTTAGGATGATGTTATTAATGTGATAATTTGTGGGGACATCACTCTCCCCAAAAGGGATATGATGCATTTTTTGGTATTCAGCTTGAGGCCATGTTTCTGGCACTAGTCATTTGTTTGGGTGAGACCCTCTTGGAGGATGTCCACATCACTAGGAGACTTGATGACAGTGCCCAACTTGCTGTCATCTGCAAACTTGGTCAGCCATAGCCCACTGATTTTGGCTTGCACCTCAGAAAAGTATATCTGAAATAACACAGGCTGCAAGACCAGGCCCCAAGACTAAACCCTGGGGTACGCTGCTCATTACTGGTCTACTGCTTGAAGTAGCTTCCCCTATTTTGACTAGGTGTGTTCTATCAGTGAGCCAGTTAGGTATCCAACTGGTAACATACGAATTGATGCCTAGTTGAGAGAGTTTATCTATTATGCCTGAGTGGGGAATAGTGTTGAAGGCTTTGGCCAGGTCAGTGTAAGCAGTGTGCACTGTCTTCCCATCATTCATGGCTTTGGTGACTGCCTCAAAGAATTTGACCAAATTTAATAGACATGATCTCCCTTTGACAAAGCCAAAGTGTGTGGGATCAAGTGTTTGGAGGTTGCCAATGTCTTTGTTAATGAGGTCCATGATAATCCATTCCATGGCCTTGCAGATCAGGCTAGTTAGGCTGATGGGTCTATAATTTCCCAGATCGGTAGACACTCCACTTTGTGCAAAGGGATGACAGTGGCTGTCCCCACTCAGCTGGGACAAAGCTGATACTCGGGCTTTGGTTGAATAGGGTGCCTAATGGTAATGCAAGTTCCTGCCTGAGTTCATGTAGGATGCAGCCTGGGATGTTATCGGGTTTCATGGAAGTGGTATTTTTTGTCTTTGAGAGAGCAGTGATGATCTGCTTCCTAGATATAAGCTAAAGGGGGCAGGCACTTGGAATGTCCTGATTTACTAATGAGGGACAAAGGGGTGAAGTTTCTGCTGAATCTGTCAGCCAACAAGTTTGCTATATCTACGGCATTTATATTTATGGTGTCCTTGACCTCCAGTTCTGAGCAGATCTGGGTGCTTCCTTTGAGACAGTGGACATATATGAAGAAGGCCTTATAATTGTCTCTAGTAAATGTGGCCAATTTGGGCTTGAAGTTTGCTTTGGAAGATTGCACTAGTGCTCTTATTTGCTTGTTCAGGATAAGGGGAGGTAGCTTCCAATTGGGCACCTGCTCCTTCTTGGTCCTGAACAGCAATTCTATCCTTTTGTTATAGAGTTTATTTATTGCAGATGTCCACCGGACAGGTTTACTCTTCCTTGAGGAGGATGATTTAATCCTGTCCGGTATTCCTGATTCCATGCATCTTTATAAATGTTTGTATGATGCTTTGGTGAAGCTTTGGATACCGACGCCAATTCCTAGAGAGAGGGAGGGTTCTGTGAAGCTGTTTATACCATCCCTCAGGAGGCTGTAATCAGCTTTGAAAAAGTTTTTGTTTGACCCTTGCTAGAGGGGAGTTGGGGGAGATGGTGACTTCAAAAGTGACCGATTTATGGCCGGATCTTACCAGGGAGGATGGTACTGCAGGGATGCTGCAGTGGTTACTCATACTGGTTAATACCAAGTCCAAGATATTATCACCTCTTGTGGGGGTAACGTCTAGCTGTTCCAAAGCATTTGCAATGACAAACTCGAGGAATCTATGGGCATTTGTGTTCTGGTATGAGCAGTTCTACCAGTCTATGTTTGGGTAGTTAAAGTCACCCTTGATCAGGGTAAAGGGTTGAATCATGATAGATTCAAAGAGGTCCAGATAGGCGGATTGGGCATCTTGAGTCAGATTTGGGGGCTGGTAGCTAGCTATGATTTATATAGGGGTCTTGTCAATAGTTAACTTCACCTGGAGTGTCCCCTGTGCATCATACTGTTTGACCAGACTGGAGGTGTGTTTGTCTTTAATATATATTGAAATTCTCCCTCCTTTGGCTTTACTGCCCACAGTTTGGGGTCTGAATGTATGAAAGGATGAGTAACCAGGTAAGGCTGGGGTGCTCTCTGCAGCTTTGAACCACGTTTCTGTGACTGTGCAGATGTCAGCATTTTCCAGGGTTAAGAATGCTTGCAATGAGTGCAGTTTCATGTTTAGACTCCTAGTGTTTAGCAGCATGACCTTTAATTTGCGTTTTCTTGAAATTTTTATGTTGATAGTTTTAACCTCATCACTTTTCCAAAAAAAGGCACTATGGGAGAGGCAAGTGCCTTTGCCAGAAGCATGAAGCCCAAGTGAGACAGATGCAGGCCATCTTTAGCAAAGCATCATGGTCTGTCAATCATATTTTCCCCAGGCTGTTAGGTACTGGATCCCCATGGAATGACACCAGAAACTATGCCAATTGTTAAAGTCAATAATTTTCTGTTTGTACTGAGGCATCATTCTGGGTGAAGGTAGGATGCTGCTTAAGGCTAGGGACATACCTGCCTGGGACACATATTCAGCGAGTTCTATCACGTCTCGCTTCATATTGTCCAGGGAGGTACATCTCAAGTCATTCACGCCAACATGGACTACGACAGAGCCATAACAGTACCTGTTGTTGAGAGACTTGAGTGTGCATGTGATATGGTGGATTCTGCCCCTGACAGACAACTAACCATTGTCTGTCAAGTATTTCATCCTGGCATCCTCATAGATGTCAGCACGTGTTTCAGCTCTTAGTGTTGACATGACAGTACAGAGTTACAGATTAAAGCATTACAGAGCCTCAGTTCTTCCAACTCTACATAGAATAAGTGGGTGTCTTTCTTTCTGAGCCTGAGAATGACTAGTAAAGTAAGTTATATTTGTGCACTTGGGTAAAATAGGCTACACTCTTGTAATTTTAATTATAGCAGTACAGTATAGTTCTTATTCATGCAATATATTTGTATTCTCCAAGCAAGAGGAATACAGCTTTTCATTCCATTGTCTAAGGCTGACACCACTGCACTCAGAATTTCAGTAGTTCAAAAGCTGGCATGGGATATATTGTATACGTCTGACAAGTGTGACTTTTTCACTGAACTTCATAAACTGTAGCTTGACCCACTTATTACCAATAGAAGAACAGTTACAACTGTAGAATATGTTTGTTAATTTACTTTTTATTTTTGTATTTTTAAATTTTGAGTACTGAATTGAAACAGGGTATTTGAAACATCTGATAAGTTGTGTAGCTAGAGCTAACTTAGTATGAACACAACAAACAATGTGGCTTATAGCAACTGGGTATTCATATTTCTAATGTGGGTAAGGTTTTGATGGTTATGTTAACAACAGAATTTAGACCTGTGTGCAAAATGCATGACTTGCCTTTTGTTAACCATCATGTGTTTTCCTTCTTTATTCTGCCCATGGAATTTCTTCAAACAGTTTTGAAATTGTAATGAGCAAGTGAGAGGTTAATAGTTAAATGTTCTGCTGCTAGGCAACAGGTCCTGAGAAGAAAGAAAAAAAGACATGTCCCCCAAATATTAGTGGTGAAACCCATTAAGCATAAAAAGCTTCTGCGTCCATTTTTCAAGACCTCTGAATGAACTATATTCATTATGGTTTGAGATGTCTAGTGAACCACAAAGAGAAACAATAGAAACAATCTAATTTCTTTGGTGCCATTAAGTTTTTGAATGGCTGGCAGGTTTCTGTTAGCAGTCAAATATGACCCTTTTACTGGCTGAATGCTAGTATTTTTTGTGAAGTAGCATATTTTTGAACAGCTTCAGGCTTGCAAACATGAAGTACACAAACATGAGCAGAATACTAATTTAACATACAATGCTGTTTCCATAAATCATTTCACTTAAAACAGTATTCATTCTTGAAGGATCTAATGTATAGTACTTGTGGTGAGTTTTTGCTTGCCCAGCAAAGACAGATCTGTGTAGATACTAAACAGGAAATATTTGCAGGCCCCAAAGTTGCTGAAGTGTGATTGTGAAATCTCTTGGCTCATTATAAATGCCCATTCTTAACATTAATGTTTGGCGTGGAGGTGTATTGCTTTGCCTAGGCCATGCTTGTAGACTAAACAGCGGAAACAGGTTTCAGAGCACTGGGCAGTAATAAAGAAATAGCTTTGGGAAGAACAAACAGGGATTTGACTCTTTAAAATAGTATGTTACATTTATCTTCAGAAAAATTAGACTGTCAGAGGAAACTGGGAAGAGCAGGGCAGGGGGAGGGATGGGACAGAGAGAAAGGGGGCGAAAGAAAGACAGAGAAGGTTCACAGAGCAAAATATCCACCTTTGTTAAGACAGCAGGCAGGCAGACAAAGATTAATATGCTGTTGTACAGAAAGACAAATAATCATGAATTGATAACTAATATTTAAAAGTACAAGAAAATGAGGACAGAAACCTGGATTACTAAACATATGTTGTTGCAGTGTCGGCTAATTGTAGTTTATTTTTTGATCTTAGAAACATGTCATTTAATGTCAGTTTTATCACTAACAGGTTTTAGCTGAAGAAATGTAGCTCATAAACTGTGTTATTGAAATGGGCACTTAGCTTTGAAAATACCATTTATAACATTAACTATTAAAATGGTCAAACATGGAATAACCCTAATTTATTGAATATGTGGTGATATCATTTTTGGTTGAAATTCGTCTTTCAGTTATGCCTTTTAACATCTTTTAGTATATTAATCTTCTGAGTTTAGTAATACATTGAAGGACATTAGCTACCATGCCAGAAATACTTTTTCAACAACGCAAAACAACTTAAAGCAGGTAGCTTTTTAACCTAGGTCACTTGTTTTAATTATACTTAAAAGAAATTTGCATAAGTACCTAAAATCTGGACCATACTTTTGACCGGCAATGAAAAAAGTAAGGAATTTGATGTTTTGACAATACTACTAAAGTCGGTGCAATTTTTCTTGAACTTGTTCACTGTCATTATTGCAGTTTTCTCTCTGCGGAGAACCTGTCTTTATTCTGTTAATATACATGTATCTTAATGAATGAGAATAAAATCGGGTTCAGGCACTTAGGCAGCAAGACATTTCCCTGTGGTACATTTGACTGGAGACACATGGCTAAAGTGACATTCAGCTGCAGAGAAATATGGCTGTTTGCAAATTCCCTGTGGGAAAAGAGAAACACACTGCCATGCTCACAGCTTTAATAACCAAATGCACATGGGGAAAACAATGTCCATGGTCCCCAAGGGAACATGAGAGAGCAGGCAATATGGCAGGCATCAGCAGCAGGCTGGCCAGACGGCATGTCAGTAGCAGTAAAAATACAGTGGACAATGGGCGATGCCTTTATAATTGGAGTGTGTGGACCACTAACCCCTTCACAGTGTCTAAGGAACATTGCCTAAAATGCATACTGGAGCATAAATGTGACTACAGTAGCCTGCAGGATTTCCTCCTTGCTGTAGCACACTTCTACATGTTGTAGTTACATAAGTATGTACTGTACACTGAGTACAACACTCATTACTCCTTCTGCCACTATGCGTTTGGTTATTAAAGCTGTGAGCATGGCAGCGTGTGCTTCTCTTTGCCCACAGGGAATTTGCAAACAGCCATATTTCTCTGCAGCTGAATGTCACTTTAGCCATGTGTCCCCAGTCAAATGTACCACAGGGAAATGTCTTGCTGCCTAGGTGCCTGAACCCAGATTGTTTACCTCTATAGCTATTACAATGTCATTACTATGGATTCAAGATAGTTACATTTACTCAAAAAAACAGGCATCTCTACAAATGTAATACTCTCCTTGTAGAAATTACTTTAACTTCCCATCTAGAAATTTTGCAAAGTCCACCATAAAGGCTGTGTGTGTGTGCATGTACATGCTCATGCACTCGCATGTCTCTGAAACTGGACAAGTCTGAACAATGCATGAAAGAGTATCAAGTTTGTCATCAATGCCCCTGTCCAAGAGAACTGCATCTGTCAAGAGCTATACTGCCAGTTCCATGATACTGGCTGGAAGCATGAGTGCTACCTGAATGTGAACAGTGTTTTCCAGATGAGCTGCCATCACAGCCACACCCAAGACCACAACTAAGAGTATGACCTCAACTGGGTGTAGGCACATGTACCACTGATGTAGCAGCGGATGTGCTAGAACTTTGGGAGCTGGGCCTTGCACATCCATGGCAATGTTGGCTGTCATCTGCCAGTGCACTATTATACTGGCATTGTGGGTGTTGCCCCATCCTCAACAGACACTGTACAGTCCAGTGTATTATTCGTCTTGTCCAATGAGTCTCACACATACTATTTATGCAGTCTTGAACATCAGAATGCATGAAATGCAGTAGTCTTATGACCTCTTCAGGGGCCCTGGTAGAACTTGCTTGTGTTTTCATGATGGCCTTGTGCATATTTTGGGTAGCAGCTACTGATATGCCAATCTCAGGGGGAAAGAGTGGTAAGCATACCTTCTCTGAGCACCTCTAATGATATCATTGTGTGGTACATCTACTCAATCAATGGATAGGTGAAGATTCTGTCATGTCTTCTCCTTGGTCTACCACACTGCCTTGATCGACCATGTCCCCATCAACCTGTCCACTCTCAGATTGTTTGTTGTCATGGATATGAGTAGGAAAACTGACTGTGTTCATACTGTCGGTGGGGGATGTAGTGGCACACTCCCTGTGTCTGACATAATCCTGAAGCCCCAGATTGTGCCTGTTCATCCTTGCCATCATTGTGACAGGAGAAGGATACACCAACATCACAAGGATGTAGGCTGACAGCGCTTGTGCCGGACAATGCTTCACCTATAAATACACCAAAAAATAACAATAAAAATATACTTAATGTTTATGCCAAGTGATATTATTTTAGTGGCCACTAAAGACAGCTAAGACATACAAGTATGTTCAAACCATCAGCAGGTGGTCATTACTCCTTAATGTCAGATGCCTCTAGATGCAATAGGTGAGAGTAGCATTGTTAGCATACATGGAACTATCAATTGCAAGGGTGAATGTAAAACTATTTGAATGGCATATCTGGGGCATCACTAGTGCAAATCCTCTGGAGCTACTCCACCTCTGCTTCAGCATCCAGCACCACACTGTGAAACACTACTGAGCTGCTTGAATACCTAATTGATGACAGGAACTCCTCCTTCTCAGTACGTGGTGGTTCAGTAGATAGCCCACCATGCGTAACCGTATACTCCTGTGCTACCACTTCTGCTCTGAACTTGGCTTTGTGAATCATGTCACTGGCTCTATGTCACACCATTCTGTATGCTATTATTATTATTATTATTATTGTTATTGTTATGGGGGAAGGGATGTCTTAACCTCAAAGATAGAAGGTACAAGGTTTGATTCTGACCCCTGGATATTGTCTAGGCTTGTAATAGTCTGTAGACTGATAGACTATTATTTTCCTATTTACTTATGAGCCTATAAATGGCTCGGACCACCAACAGCATTGACATGCTTGACCATCTGCTGCCAGAACTGGTCACAAAAGGGCTTGTCAGAGGAATGTGTATCAAGGAGCTGTCCACCATGATGATGGTGAGCCTCTAGCATCACCATTTTCTTAGCCTCTGAGAAAGGAGGCTTAAAAGAGGACAAGTGCCTACTACTTTTAAGAGCCATGTCTCTGCTGTGAGGGAGGCTATATGCATTCAATTATACTGCTCATGTTAGCTCTCCATTTATGTACTTTCTGACAACTATGCTATGAGTTCTTCTGTGACATGAGCAGCTAGAGCACAGGTCTAGAAAATATGACTTACATAGGCAGACGTTCACATCCAACAGCATCTACCTTGCATGGGTCTGTAAAAAAGAACATATTGATGACAGGCAGGCACAGTTTACATAACAGATATGATGTCAGAATTATATATTTTTGATTTTTGGGAGATTTCAGTCCCCAAAGTGATGTACTTCCTTGTAAGTGTGCCCATTTTAACAATTCATGTTTTGTATCTTCTGTTGCAGGACTGTTAGCACAAAGCAGCATTACTATTCATCTTCTGGCAAAAAATCCTGAAAATTTACTTTTGCACACAGGCCTCTGGCAACCGTTGATCAAACTGTGGTTTCAGTCAATGCACAAAGGGCAATAGTAAGTTATATACACCTGTGTAGACATTTATTATGTCAACTACTGTAGCCTCCAGAGTTCACTGTTACCATGATGTGATGCTCTAACTGTCTCTAAGGTATGTTGTGGTCCACCAATTACTGTTGCCTGTGTCACAATGCTCATTTCCCTAGTTAATCTTCCATAAAGTCTTCACATTCCTTCAAATGTGTAGTTTCTCACAACTGTTGTAAAAGTAATTATTCAGTGTCATTAGCTAATACTCACGTGATGTAGCCATGATTCAGGTAGGCAGGGTTTCAAATCACATTTGGTATACATTGTAGCAGTATGAAATAATAGGTGGTAGGCAATAATGACTTACTGCATAGATGGGTCATATTAGATTCTCGTTTAATATGGTACTTTCACTGGAGTGTTGCTTGTTGTTTTTTGCTCACTTCTTACCATAGCTTTATTCAGTCACACACAAATGGCTCATGACCTTCCTTCATCTGTGTGATTTCTTACATGGGTTGCATAACTTATTCTATGGTATCATTAGGTAGAGCATTACTCATGAGTACATGCGTTAGGCAGGCAGGGTTCACAACAATGTTGATCTCGTCTGTGAAATATTGACAACTGTCAGTATCAGATGGGAAGAATACCATGTAATCATAAAACAGTTTTAGTATACTATGTCAAATGGACAGATTCTATGCCTCATTGACATTATGCACTGATTCATACACTGAATGTTGGCTTTCACTCCCCACCTGTCTTATACATAATTCCTCTGTGCGTTTTACATTCTGCAACATTAATTCTACATGTACATGATTGTTGTGTATTCATACCTCTTCTGAATAATGTCTGATGTGTCATATTAGAGAAGTACCCATGAATTTCAATTTTCAATGTCAAAATCAATGATTTTGTCAACAGGTAACTACATTTTGTTTGCCTGGTACTAGGTTGTCTATTCCCCTGAAAGGTATTTGGCAGACTCTCTCTCTCTCTCTATCTCTCTTAACTACTCTGTTAGCTTGCCTTACTAATATCATATAGATGGGAGTAAATGGTTTGCCAGAGTCCTGAGATCTAATTTAGGTTTGTGCATTTTGTTTGTCTGATAGCAACTGTTCCTTAATTTGATAGCATCTGTTCTATAATATAGCAATGTCTTATTACATTCCTCTCTGCTCCCACTGCTTCTGTGGCATTCCTGCCACTCCGGTGGTCTTAAAAGTTTTGTAGACATCTTCAGTGGTTAAATGTGATCCATAGTTTTGTTTCTTCTACTATTGTCATGTGTGTCATTCTGCACAATGTTAGGTATATGATATTGTTCTGTGTAAATCTGCAAGAATGCATGCTGCATTCTGGACTATTTCCATTATGATCTTCTTTACCTGACGCACTTGTTAAGGCATACATATATTGCATTTGTCATGTGGTAGCTATGGGTTCACTTCCCATGAAGGATGTTACTTGCTCTTTTTTATTGTAGTCATCTTACACATGTGAGAAATGTCACTGGTTGTATTCTCATGACCCCTTGCACATTAACATGTGCACTGTCTCATATTAACATTACAACATGACTGTACTGACGTGGACTGCAGCGCTGCATTGAACCACTTTGAGAAAATCCATTTTCCATTCTGAAGCAAAAGTTATGGTGTACTATGGGTGCATGGCTCACACTTTGTTGTTATTAGGAATGTACATGTTGCTGCATCATAAAACAGGTGTACTGAGGTATGCCACATCCTCTGTGTACATAATTCTCATCTGTTATATTTTTCACAGCTTGTCTACTTCATGTATCATACAAAACTTAACTGCTGTTTGTTCTGACATTTGGGCTGTCTGGCATATCATTGAGGACTGCAGTTCCTAATAACATACCTTTTCTGTGTCTGACTTAATACACTTCAGAGCATTTTATTTATTTGTTTATTTTGTTTACCAGGAAAGTTCGACTGGGTAATACACATTTTCAGTGGGGTCCCATGGAGAAAAGCTCCATTGCCTCTTTTGCACTATACTGAGTTCCAGTTAAACACAGAGTCGTTAAATTTCTCTTTACATTTAGACAAAAACAGTAGTTACATTTATACATTCTATGATTCTACAGAGGTAGACGTTACTAAAAAGAAAGCCCACATGCAACTTAGTAGGTTGTACAGGCAGCAGTTATATATAAAAATTGTTTTGTCATTTCAGTGAGAGGTTGAGTGTGTTCTGTTTAAGGAGAGTATTTGAAGAGTATTGTATGGTGAACACAAAGTCTCAGCCTTGAGATGACCATGTGCAGGACTGAGACAGGTTAAAATGTTGTTTAAGCAGTGGTTTAAAACGATTCAGTTTGTTGGAGAGTTTTATTTGTGTCGGGTTACTATTCCAGAGTTTAGCAATTTACTGGGAGTAGAGCAAGTCTCCTGCTAACATTATTTTATTTATTTATAAATAATAAAAATCTTTAGGTTAGTGTTATGTTAGGTAGTGCACAGCATTTTTCTGGATGATGAATGAGTTTGTGTGCTGTAGTGAGTTGTGAATATGTTAGGTAGTTGTGTAGTTCAAGCCAATTTAATTGCTTTAAACTATGACAATGGTGGAACTATGAGGGAGATTGGTGGCAAATTTAGCTACTTTATTGTAGCAGGAAGCATTATTTTTTCTTGCATACATGCATGCTAGTGGCACACCTGTTATTCTATCCCCTTTTACAATGTATAGGATAGCTGTTTGTGAAATGTCCCTAAGTTTATGCCTTTGTTCCCACAATACTTGTGTGCTCTGTCCATTAGTTTTGCACTGAGAATTTGAAAGATGTGCACTTGCATAATTCAAAATGTTTTATATGGTCATTTTGTTGCTAAACAGTTATTCACGCTCACCATTTCCGTGACTGTTTGTTTATGTGATTCATATTGCCTTTAATGTTAAGCATCTCTAAAATTTTAGTCAACAAATAGTACACCAGCAAACTTCATTATCTTTTTGTTGCTGGCTTTGCCTTGCTCATGTATTATTGGTTTAGTTATTCATATGCTATTAAGTACACATATACTTGCTTCTAATTATGTACTATGACATGCACATTCCTTTGTTTACATTGTTTGCACAGATAGGGCCATGTAGTTGCTGAACATGATGTGGCCATTAGCCTGTGCTGTGGGCTTGCAGTGAGGGTCCTCATCATGCTATGTGCCTTTGTTGCACGCATATTTGATGAGCATTGCCGCTTGTCTCTCTCTAACATGATCAATCATGTTAGTTTGACATGAAGTGGACACAATGTGAATGAATCCCCAAATATATCTTTTAGCTGTGTTTCATAATTGCTAGAATGTTAATTTTATGCAGGCTAACCCATTTATGGATGAAATGGGCTTTGTTCCTGATACTTGTGGTGTTTCTATTAGCAAAATTTACCCTCAACCACCCACTCACCCCAACATTCTTATTGATGTCAGCTTGATTCCACTTTTAGGCTACTGAAAGTGTCCTTGGTCACGGAAGACTATCTGTGTTACTTAACACAAAATGCACACACGTACCCAAACAAACCCTGGAAGAGGGGAAATGTATTACAACAAATAATATATGGAGTAAACAAATGTTTCAATGGTCGCATTTGTTGAATTTTACCTATAGTAAAAATATGATATCAAGTAGCTCCGAATCCATATATGTACAAGTGAGCATTTTCTATTGTTAGACAAGCACCCTGTGAACTCCATCTGATATTAACATAGACCTATAACACACCTTGTAAAACAGCAAAACAAATTAATCTTTTCAGCTTC
This sequence comes from Protopterus annectens, assembly GCF_019279795.1. Classification (NCBI taxonomy): domain Eukaryota; kingdom Metazoa; phylum Chordata; order Ceratodontiformes; family Protopteridae; genus Protopterus; species Protopterus annectens. Next base: position 986,535,715 of record NC_056744.1, read on the forward strand.
ATGATAAGAGTTGCATGCTCCTGCTAGGCACCAGGACTGATGTGAACAGCTGTTGGTGAGAAGCTCAACAAGGTTATATATTCTTCATATATTCTGTTAAATGATTGTTCTTCACACAGTGCAAAAGTTCAAGGAAGTAGTAAAGTCTCACCTATATGGCTAACAAGTATGTATCTTACTATGATATTCCAAACATGCAGTTCCATGTCTGGCAGTTGATTAATGTTAGTAGTGTTATTAGAATTATAACCTTCAGTGACAACCCAAGTGATAAAATGAGAGTTGTTCTTTGTTGTTGTTTGTCTTTTGGCTTTTCCCAGTTAGGGGTTGCCACAGCGGAACTCTGGTCTACTACTGATTGGCAGTAGATTTTCACGAACGCCGAGGTGCCAGCTCAACGTTCAACCTTCAACGAAGGCATGCCCATTTATGTATGTCTTTCGAACGCCCACCCAACCACGGGGAGGACATGCAGACTCCACACAGAAGGCACTCCCCACACTTTAGCCTAGAATTGAATGGGAGAACCTCTTGCTTGAGTGAAAGTATTTAATCCTGTTATATCCAATAAACATTCTTTTCCACTCTGGGTTGTCAGTTGTATGCTTTAATATACATTTTCCTGCAAAGTCAGGCTGTAGTTGTTTCATGAGTTTTCCTTTCAGTAACCACAACTTCTCAAATCTGAAGTTAAGTGATCTAATGTATATTGATTATATCAACATTAGCTATACAAGAGAATGCCAAATGCTGTCACAAACAACAGAATGCAGTAATAGACGTAAATCTGTCATTCAGACCAGAATAGCACACCAAGGTATGTATGTCCCAGACTAATGTGATATTTCCTGACAAATGCAAATGCCAGTCTAGTACGGCAGTCAAGCTCTGAAACCACAGAGGCATTAATGTTCATTAAAAGCATTTCAAGCTTCAAAACACTAAAGTCAGCAGTTCATTCCCTTTCTCTCCCAGAATGTCATGGGAAATGGAGTAAAGACTTTTAATTGCATCATAGAAATCTGGTAGAAATTACCATATGTGGTGATCTATAAAGAACCTAACCACTAACTAAGATGCTTTCTTTTCCTAACTACCACACAATTAAATATTCAGCTGTCAGATCATTTACAACTGTGTCATGCATTCAACAGCAGACATGACTACAAAATCAAAAATGAGGAAATGGTATTACATGACAGTTATGCAAAGCTGGGCCTTGCATTCCTTAAGTTGCAAAGAGGCTCTATGCTGCATGCCCATAAAACTTGTTCTGTTTTAAGATACAAGACATATTTCTTCAAGGGCAGAGCAAAGTGGTAGAGGCACAGAAACAGAGAAAGAATTCTCCAAACACACCTTTACCATATTCACAGGTTTCCATGTCCTTTACAATTTCATTAACATCAAACACTACAAAAAATTAATTAATTGCACAGCATGTCTTATCCTCTACTGAGAACACAGCTCAGTATTAGTAAGTTGCCTAAAATAAGTTAAAAAAAATCCCACACGTGTTTATTCGTAATCTTAAATGATGTCTTCCTTTATTAAATAATAAAGCTAATTTGTCACAAAGAAAAAATCACAGAGATAATTATCCTAGAGGATATGCCTATGTCTTCTATGTGCGTTCCATTTAGCTGAATTTCTGACCCTAATGTTTCATATCAAAATATTCAGGTCTGTTTCTCCAGACTTTCTGTGGTAGATGAAGTTGTTCCTCACTTTTTCAGGTTTTAATATTCAAATGCAAATGTAAGGATGTACAAGTTAGCCTGTATTTATCAATTCAACTTACTCCTGGGAGTTATTAAGCAGTTTAGCTCAGAGGGTTATGGCAGTAACCTTGAGCTATTGGTAAGTTTGCTCATGCACTCCTGGGTTTGGCCTTCTCATCCTCTACTTTTATACCACATAAGTTTAAGTAGTTGAATTTGAGAATTACCCTAAAAAAAGGCATTTGATCACATTGAGCTTCCCAGGCTAAAGAGTATAATTTGAAATTTCGGGAGCTAGAAAGTTTCCTTGTGCCTGCAAGCACCTGTAGAATCACTAGAACTATTAGCAATGAAGAGAATTGCTGGCTTTACTGATTACCAGTAAATTGTATCACAAACTGCTTAAGCACACAATAAGGGATGTGAGAGTGCATTTCCTATAGCAGAGGAAGAACAGAAGGGATAAGACAAATACAGGCTATGATTTTATAAGCAGGAGGGAGTGCAAGAATGCACCTTCCAAGTGGAAGGTTGTTGCAGGATTAGAGGGAAATGAACCACAAAATACAGCAATTCAAATGCAACATAATAAGACATTGTTACAAATGGTAGCTGCAGTTCCATGAAGGGAGGAATGTGTCCCAATAGATGAAGCAGAGACAACAGACATGATGCATGTGCTTTAGAGCTGTCCTAAATGTTCAGAGTAAGTGTGTCAGATTGGGAAATAATATTTGGGAGGGATGTTGTATTCAAGGAGGCTTTCTGTGCACCAAGAATAGAAGGAGAGCAGAAGGGCTGGGCTACCAATGATTGTGTGGTGACCTTGTTCTAGGTTCATTATCCAAGACATTACTAGCCAGGGAATGGCAATCCACAAGTAATAATTTCTTGAATGGGTAATAGATGTAAGTAAAACTTACCATAATGGTATATGTTCAGATGGATCTAGGACTTTCGATCGAAAGTTCAAAAGTCCGAATCCATTCCCAATAAACACACTTTAACGAAAGCACTTTTATCAAAAAAACGCTTTCGTTAAAGCGTGTGGAACAAAAACAAAAAAAACATTAAATTCATGTTTTTGTCCCCCTGCACCCCCACACCCCCCACTTTAATATTCTCCCTCTGAGATCACACTACAGTGGGGAAAAGGGAATTTTCCCTTATCCGCACCATAGTACAACCTCTGCAACAGGCATACTTACGCGAAAGTGCTTCTTCGGTGAAAAGCACTTTCGCGTAAGTATGCCTGGCTGTAATGGATTCGGACTTTTGATCAAAAGTCCTAGATCCGTTCAGATAAATCACTGTTGCAGTAGCGTAAACTATATGAGTTATGCCAAAGATATGACAACCAGCAAGTTTCCAAAGCTTTAGAGTAACTTCATCACACTCTAACAACTAAACAGCTTGAAGTGACCATTATAAAATCAATAATTAGAGTATCAAACCTTCAGAGCTTTCTTACCTCACAGAAAGATAGGCTAGACCCTGAAAGTTAGGTATGCGCTAAGAAACAGGAAAAGAGAAATATCCACAGCCTGGCAAAAAGCACAATAAAAAGAAGGGGTATTCCTACTACAACAATGATCTATCTGAACACACACTGTTGTAAATTTTACTTACACAGCTGTACTATGTTCATCATTAGATCACTATTGCAAAAGCCTAAACTAAATGGGTAAGTTACCATAGCACAGAAAGAAAGAAAGGATGTAGAAGGCCAGAGTCCAGGAGCCTCTGGAGAATAGCCCTAGCAAAACATGGTCTAGACCTAACTTGTAGTGCTTTATAAAAGACTACAGAGATGATTAAATTGTTGCCTCTAGTATGCTTTTTGAGTCTATCCCTGTCCAAAAAGCCACAGAAGAAGACAAAGCCCTGGTAGAGTGGGCCCTGACATTGGCTGGAAGTGACTTGTTATGATGAGAACAACAAAACAATTAATAGCAAGAGGCAACCATTTCAAAATTGTCTGTTTTGATACTGATTGTCCCTTCTTCTTACCTTCATAAGAAAGGAAAAGTTAATCAGGACTCCTGGCAATTTCAAACACTTAGTGTAGTATCTCAGTTGCCTGTGGACATCCTGAGTGTGTTAAATTATTTCTCCCTTATTTTTGAATCTGGAAATAAAACAGGGAGGCGAATAGTCTCATTCAAAGTAAATTCTGAAACCACTTTAGGCATAAATGAAGGATTTCTTCTCAAAGTAATACTATCCTTGTGAAAGATTAGATATAGTTGATTCACCATAGGTGCCTCTAACCCAGATACTCTTCTAGTAGCTATCAGAGCAATAAGCAACAGTTTTGCAAGTTAAGAGCTCCAAAACAGCCTCACTGTCAGGTTCAAGTGGAAAAAGTGTATGCTTCTCCAAAACAAAATTAGGATCCCAATAGGTAGTTACCTCTCTTTGAGGTGGCTGGATATGCAAAACCCATTTTAACATCTGTTTGACTTGAGGCTGGGTAAAAAGAGAAGGGCCCATAGACAGAAAATCAGATATGGCTGAAAGGTAAATCTTCACAGAAGAGTGTGAACAGCTAGAAGATAATAACTCAAACAGATATTGTAGAACCAGAGACATACAGGCCTGAAAGGATCCCTGGTTCTTACTTTGTCACAAGCTAGAACATTTTTTTCACTTATAATTTCTAGTATCAGGTTTCTTGACCTCCTTTAATATGTGCTGCACATCCTTACTAAAAACATTGCCTAAAAGGAAGACATTGGAGGCTGGGCTATGTCAAAAATGCTTGTCTTGTCTGAGTAAATCCATTTTGGGAGGAAGCTTGTTATAATCACCCTTGGCCATTTTCAAAAGAAGGCTGAACCACTGTTGCCTGGGCCAAAAGCAGGTCATTACAAATATCCTTTCAGAGTCCTTCTGAATCTTTAGAAAACCTTGGTTTTCAGAGGAACGGGTGGAAAATCATACAGGACATTCCTGTTCATGAGGATTAAAAGACATCTGTCTTCCAGGCTAGTGTGCACGGAGTCCTATAGATTAATTTGTTTAACTGTCTGTTGTGACTGTAGGCAAACAAATCTACTTGATGAGTTCCCAACAGAAGGGCCAATTCCTGGGTACAACATCTATTTGTGAGGGTCTATCCTGAATCTTCAGTTTGTCTGCAGCAACATTTTGTTGTGATGAAATGTAAGTAGCCTATAAGTATAGATTGTGTTGACTTGATAAATCCCAAGCAACTACAGCTAGTCTGCAAAAGGGGTGAGATCAGTTTCTCCCCTATTTGTTTATCTACCACATCATTGTGGTGTTATCTGTCAGCATGAATAGAGGGCTTGGAACTCAAAGCTGATGTAGAAATTTGAGAGCATTTACTGGAGTCCAGGAGTCCCTGGAGAACAGACCTGTGTTTCATTCTGTCTTGCTTTTTCCACAAACCCTAAATCAAGAACCAAACTCGATCACAAAAACATCAAATGTCCAAAGCAAGAAGGAAGGAAACCAAATCTAGGATGAATATAATTCCATTTAATAATCCATTCGTTCTGGTACCTCGGCAATTCGCCTTCAGTGGAACAATTTTTGAATGTACTACATCTTGTATATATATATATATATATATATATATATATATATATATATATATATATATATATAGTAACATCAATTAACTAATCAACATGAATTAACTATAATTGCATCTTCTTAAAGCACAAATACATTAAATATTTATTCAAATATAAAACAAAAAATTTTATCAAATGAATTGTTTGATCAAAACTGATAAACTGTAAGCTGAAAAAACTGTAATAAACTTTATATATATGAAATACTATTATATTAAAATACTATCCAAATCTAAAGTGCTATTATATTTATTTATATTTTTATATTAAATGTTTTTATATTAAATATTTAAAGTGCAAATTTTGCAAACTAGCTAAATAAATTAATATAACGTTTAGTTAATGAAAAACAGACGAATGGATTATTAAATGGAATTATATTCATCCTAGATTTGGTTTCCTTCCTTCTTGCTTTGGACATTTGATGTTTTTTCCACAAACCCTACAGGTTCACCCTCCCCCTTAGGTACTGCTACCCATGCAAAGTGTGAAGGAACCTAATTACCAGTATCTTAACAAATCAAACCAAAAGCACCCTAAATCCAAATAGAGTCAAAAATTATTATTTAAACTCATGAAACTATTAGATTACCTAAGAAAAAACATAACTAAAGATGGAGACATCCATCTTAATCCAGGCCCATCGTCAACCCCAAACTCTGATAGCCCACCATTTTCTCTCAGGTCATCTACCTCCCTCCAAGTTTACCACCTAAACATAAGAAGCCTAAACAATAAGGTACATAACCTACATGCCCTTTTAGCAACTTACCTCCCTGACATAATGTGTCTAACAGAAACCTGGCTTAAACCATCAGCCAAAGATAATGAGATCCTACCACTTGGTTATAATATACTTAGGGCTGATTGTACAAAAAAAAAAAGGAAGGTGGGATTGCTGTGCTATACAAAAACACACTTAACGTCATACTCAACCCCATTCAACCACCCCAGATCTCCAATGCTGAAATATTAGCTCTAAAACTACAACTAAACAAACAAAAAAGTGTAAATCCAATTGGGATCTATATCCCCCCTGGGAATAACTCTGACACACTGGAGAACACTCTGAATTGGTTAGCTAACAACTACCCTCAAGAAACTATTGTTCTGGGTGATGTTAACATTGACTGGAACCTATGTTCTTCAGACCCCAACCTCACCCATATAAATCTCCATGGATTCTCACAGACCATATCCTCCTCCACCAGAATAGGTAATTCTAACCAAAAAGAGAGTATCCTTGATTGGATACTCATTAATACTCATCCCCATATGTACATGTCTGGGACCCTTCCCAATGACCTTAGTGATCACCTCATCACATACATAAGGAAAGACAAAATAGTAAGCTCTAAACTGCCCATTTACAGGTCTGTCAGAAATAAGAAAAATTTTGACCTCACAAAATTTCAAATGGAACTCAAATCCTGTAATTGGTCAACTCTAAAGTATCTTCCCCTAGATGAGGCTGTAACAAATTTTAACTCCACATTTCTAACCATACTAGATTCTCATGCTCCAAAAAGATCAATCAAAACTATAACACAAATAGCACCTTGGCTAACAAAAGACTCCAAATCTAAAATCAAACTTAGAAACAAAGCATGGGACAAATGGCGTACAACCAAGTCACCCCTAGACCGTATTAAATTCCAACAGCTAAGAAACGAGACTAAAAAAGTCATCACACTTGACAAAAAAAAACTATTACTGCCATCTACAACATAAACATCAAAACAACCCTCAAAAGTTCTGGGCAGGTTTAAATAATCTTCTCCAACCAGGTAAATCCTCCACTCCTACCCCAGGAACATTATGTGATAAAAGCCCAGTAGAAGTAGCAAAAACCGTTAATACTTTCTTTACCGAGACTATTCAGTCCTTAGCCAACCAATTATCTGCTACCTGCTCCTCAATAACAGATCCTATACCCAAGACACTACTCTCCTTTAACCTCCAACCTGTCTCCACTTCCTTCATCCAATCCTTATTGAAGAAGCTAAAGCCAACTACCCTTTCTGCAGATCTTTTCCCAGCCGAATATCTGCAAAAAGCTGCAGATGTCATAGCATACCCCGTCTCAATCCTAATTACTCGAACCATAACAGAGTCCACAATCCCCTCAATATGGAAAATATCCTATGTTATACCACTCCATAAAGGCAGCTCATCCACAGAACTATCAAACTATAGGCCAATAGCCATATTGTCACCACTTGCCAAAATCATGGAAAAGTGTGTGCACAAACAACTTCTATACTATCTCATCCAGAATAAACTACTAACCAATTCACAGCATGGATTCAGACCCCACCACAGTACATCCACTGCCCTTCTCTCTTTTACCGACATAATTAACCATAACCGGAATAACAAAAAAATATCCTCAGCTCTCTTTCTGGACCTGTCTAAAGCCTTTGATATGGTGAGCCACCAGCTACTTCTCCACACTCTGAAAACCCTGTACTTAGACAACCAAGGTCTAGATTGGTTTCATGCCTACCTCTCTGATAGGCAACAAGCAGTACTCTGGCAGAATAAGCTCTCTCGCCTGTTACCTAATACCATAGGGGTTCCTCAAGGCTCCATATTAGGACCTCTTCTCTTTTCAGTCTTTATTAATGACCTCCATACAGTCATCCCCGAGGTCACCTGTATTCAATATGCAGATGACTCTACACTAGTATGTTTTGATACATCTCCAGTTAACCTACTATCTACAACCCAGCACATTTTTACTACAGTAGAAAACTGGCTATCGGGGAGTCATCTGATCTTGTACCCAAACAAGAAGAAGAAACTGAAATTGAAAGCCCATATTCCACCTGGCCTTAATACAGTGGTCAGCATTCGTCCTGCCCTGTTAGGATCGTCTTGATCTACTGCTTTGTTATTTAAACGGCCTTTGTCTACATTTCTATCTACTACTTATCTTCATACGGATAGTTTTATAGGATTTAGTTCACTTGACACCTTTTCAGGTTTATTTGTTTGAATATATCATCAGTAATTATATTGCTTTATTTTGTGATTAAGGCTTGTAGGTTATTATTATATTCTACATTTTGAACCTTATGAATCAATGTTTGCGATATAATTTATTAGCACGTAGTCCTATGAGATGTTTAACTTTGCTATATATTGATCTGTAATATATCTATCTAACATATTAATATGTTTGGTATCATCAGTGGTGGCCGAATGATTCTTAAAGCTGGGGTTTTGTAACTGAAATTGCTATATAACACCTGATACAAGCGGTATGAGAATAATAAACTGTTTACGTATGTAAGTATGAATAAGTATGCACTAATTATGTAGCACCAGTATGACGCATTCATAGCGCTTTTGAAATGTAACTTTATTATAAGTATTCATATATAGTGAAGCTGGAGCTCTGCAATTGAAATTGCTATATAACATCTGGTACAAACAGTATGAGAATAATAAACGGTTCATGTGTACAAGTATGAACAAATATGCACTAATTATGTAGTGCCAGTATGATGCATTAACAGCGTTCTCTTGAAATGTAATATCATTATAAGTCCTTATATATAATGTTTAACGTTAGGCGACTGATATCAGGCACATGTGATTTGAAGTTTGTATTATTAGATCTTTGACCAGATTTTATATAATAGATAGTTGTTTTAATGATTTGTTTTTATGAATCATGGTTTGTATATTTTTGTTAACACATTTTTGATTAACTTTAATGTATATCCTTAAAAATGGACAGATAGAGTACTAACTTAGAATGTATCATCATAAAAGCTAGTGTCCGTACCAAGTGCCACAACTATGATTGACTACTACAAGTCCTGGTCAAATATAAGAAGAGTAAGATGCATGAAGTTATAATTTATAATGTCATGCATCTGTACTGCTATTAAATTGACCTTAGTAGATGTAGTGTTAGACGTTCACTATGTGATATAGTATGAGGCATTTTTGTGTCTTTTTTGTGTCTTGGATCTGTTAGTAATAAACGAAATGTTTTAATGGTTTAAAAAATGTATTGATTCATTAGTTATATGGTAGCTTCTAGATACATTTGATGGAAGCACCATTGATATATTTTTGCGAAAATATTTTTGATTGAACGTTTGTGTTTCAATACAGGTGCAAAAGTTATATATATTAAGGTCTATATCAGACGGAATTTGGAACTTGCCCTTTTAAATGTGGAATGACTACTGTTTTAACTAGGTAGTTAATCGTTGATTAATTACTTAATTATTGTGGCTTTTTGTATATAATCTGTAATGGCTTTATGTGATTTGTAACCTGATGAAGCGCACCTGTGTGTGCGTGAAAGCGCTCGTTTAATAAATCTGCTTTATACTTTTCATGGTGGTTCCTGGCAGTCTCTTTATCTTCAGTACCCAAACAAGAACCAAACTATTACTCTTCCATCCAACCCATAAACCCTCTCCTATATCCTTTACCATACAATCCAACAATGGGACTATCATCTCCCCAGACTCCTATACTAAACTATTAGGAGTTACCATTGACAATAAACTTAGATTCGATATGCACATTAACCATACCATTAAAACCGTTAACAAGAAACTCGGGCCATTGTACAGGATAAAAACTTTCCTAACTCCAATTGCCAAAGTGGCCATTGCTTGCTCATATCTTCTCTCTACCCTTCTATACACCTCTCCCGTGCTTACTAACCTTAACAAATCTGACCTAAACAAACTCTCATGTTGTTATAATCATATTGCCAGATTTGCAACTGGTATGCCCTATAGAACCCACCACTGCTTTAACCCAAAAAACCTCGGCTGGATAGAACTACCAAACCTTCTCCAGCTGAACCAACTCATAGAAGCATTTAAAATTCTCAAACAACCTGATAACACTCCTGCACTGAAAAATTTAATTATTCCTTACACCAATCTAAGCTGTCTTCGCTCATCATACAGGCTACTTGTCCAAACAATCAAATCCTATAACTCAGTGGGTGATACTCTGTTTGCCAACACCACTGGAAAAATATGGAACTCCCTCCCCTCAACCTCACTCTTACTACCTCCCTAGACCAATTCAAAAAGAGTCTAAAACTCAATTTTAAGTCACAGTGGCTTTGCCAATGCTTTAACCCAGATTAGCTCCTCTTCAATTAACCAAGATCATACTTTTCCTCAGGATTATCCAAGTTCAAAAACTTTAAACTTTTATTCTCAAAAGACTTAACCCTATATTTCCTTGACGAATTTCTGACCATAATTGGAAGCCCTTAAACCTTTTCTAAAAGGACAACCTAGGGAAGGAACCTGTAACTCCAAACAAGAACAATGTATAGTAACTAAACTCAAAAGCTATTATTGTCTTTTTAATCTAACATGTTTTTAAAAATCTGTATAAGATCTGTTGTATTTTGTGATTGCTATTGCTAGCCTGTTTTGTTGCACTATATAAATTGCATATTTTTCTCCTCAGCTGCATTACTAAATGAAACAATATGTAACTATGTAATATGTATGTAACTTACTGACAATGTGGAGCTTTTCTCCCTGGGCCTCTGCTGAAAATGGACATGTATCCAGTCGGACCATCCCGGTCAACAAATGTAAAATAAAATAAAATAAATAATAAATGTGGTTACAGACTGAGTAGGGGTGGAAGGGAAAAGAGATGTCTTGAGTTGAAAGATAACTAGTCCACCCACCAGAGTAATTCCTTCTTACTAATATCAGGACTGGAATCCAAATGATAGGAGGTGCTGACACTGGGCCCAAACTGATTTAAGGAGCCAATGAATTTTCCTCATGTGAAGTCTGTCCAAAGGAATCATGTGCACTGTAGAAGCCATGAAACCTAGAATCCTTAGATGTTCTCTAGCAGATTTCAGAAACTGGTTGGAAAATATCAGGAACTGTTCCAATAAAAACTCTGATTTGTCCTAAGGAAGAAAAGCCAACATGAAGAATGTATCCAAAAGACATCCAAGGAACAGTATTTTTTGAGACAGAATGATAGAACATTTCTCTAAGTTTTGTGATTCTGCATTCTGAGAAAAAAAGTTTTTTACCTAAGCTTCCTGATAAGCTGTAAAAGAATCTGTAAAGGTAAGGCAGTCATATAAGTATGGGACAATGTGCATGCCCTGCACTCATCAACATATGGGTTAATACTACTTCTCAGGAAGTAGCTTGGAATGAGTGCTACTAATATGCAAAGTATCACTGATTCCTAGCTGCGTTCCTTTGTGTTAAGACCAGCACTACCTCCGCTACTAGACAGACAGACAGCACCTTCAGTAATCAACTGCAAACCTCACAAGCACTACTGCCCCTTCAGCCTACATTAGTAAGTGCCTGGAAACATGCATTTGCACTTTTATGTTACCTCTGTAGCCAGATTGGTTGAAATGGGTGTTTGAGACAATGTAGCATTTGTTTCATGTTTACTGACAGCCACCTATTACTTAAACAAACTGAAATAGCATGCAAAAGATGCAGTTTACAACATTAAAGGCAAAGCTCTCACATAAAGCAACTGCAAACAGCAAACAGGCTGTCAGTATCACACTTCCACAAATAACCCAAACATGTAGACCTATCTATGCTGAGGCTCTTAAAAGTAACCTACTTAAACCACAAAGGCCTCGTAAATGTAACCTAAGAAGTATTATATCCCATGAGTACTTTCAAATGCATATAATGTCTATATTGCATTATAGAATTTGGTTCCATGAGTTACTTGATCGCCCGGTCTGGTGGACCCCAGCCATAAACAAGCTCTACAATAAAAGGAGAAAGCTATTACAAGATAGAGCAAAATTCCTAAAAGAGAAAACACCCTTGATCATCATAAGTAAAAAACTACGATCACTCATAAAATCATCCAAGGCAAATTTTGAGAGAAAAATTGCCAAAGACTCAAAAGACAATCATAAGGCCTTTTTTAGCTATGTTAGGAACCTCTGAGGCAATTCCCAGATATGCTCAGAATTAGTTCATAATAATGTAAAAATCACTGTACCAACAGACATTGCCAACATACTGGCTGACAGGTTCAGTGCAAACTTCTCCCCCCCTTCCCCCCCAAAAGGAGAGATATCTATCCCGGCAGAAAAATCACTGTACCAACAGACATTGCCAACATACTGGCTGACAGGTTCAGTGCAAACTTCTCCCCCCCTTCCCCCCCAAAAGGAGAGATATCTATCCCGGCAGATTGCAGCCTCCCAAACATCTCAATTACCCAGGTGAAAACTGCTCTCTCCAAGGCAAAAAACACAGCATCTATGGGACCTGACGGTGTCCCTGGCTGTGTGCTCCATGAACTCAATGAGGAATTAAACCCGCATTTAAGGCAACTGTTTAATCTTAGCCTCACCTCAGGATACGTACCCAAGGAGTGGCGTACGGCAACTGTTGTCCCACTTCACAAAGGCGGTGCCTCCACTGACCCTGGAAACTACTGCCCCATTAGCTTAATAAGCCTGGTTTGCAAAGCTATGGAAAGGATCATAATGGACCTCATAAATAAAGACATAGGGGACTTACAGACATTGGATCCAACCCAGTTTGGCTTTGTCAAGGGCAGATCATGCCTCTTGAACTTGGTTGACTTCTTCGAAATGGTCTCCAAGGCCATTGATGAGGGCAAGGCAGTCCATACAGCTTACCTTGACCTCGCAAAAGCTTTCGACACAATACCCCACTCAGGTATCATTGAAAAACTCACCACCTTAAATGTAAACCCATGCGTCACTAGATGGGTTTCAAACTGGCTAAGTGACAGAACCAACCACAGTAAAAAAGTAAAAAAACCAAACCAAGCACAAAACAGAAAGAGGAACCTTGTTGGCAGGAACCACGCGAACCAGTCCTGTTAAATCCTTAACGCATTTATTAGAAAAAAACCAACAGAGCGTTTTCGCCACGGAACACCGTGGCTTCTTCAGAGGTTTACAATTCCAACATAAAACACTCCGTTTATAACAGGTAAACCAGGAAGTGACATCTTCCTGTTTCCTGAAAACGGCAGCCTGTTTTTTTAAAAACATATAACATCTTAAAATGTCATGTAAAGCAGTTTAAAAAGTGCATAAAACGCACCAAAAAGGCACAAGGCTCAGACACATTACATCTTTTAAATGACCAATGCAAATGTCATACAGGTGTTTTATATACGTTGCCATAAAACTAAAAACTAAGAACAAAACTAGACAAAACAGGGAAAGAAACAACCCCAAATAAGTATACATAGATCTACAGGACTACTAAACAAAAGTTTAATATCCTTAGCGGGTAACTGGATAACTGAAATGTATATAGTTACCAATAAAGTCTATATCAATCAAGCACGAAACCCTACAGCGTAATAAACATGACAACATTGATCCCTTGGGACCATAGTAAATACATTTAACCCAGTCCCAAAACCTGTATTTACGATGAATGAAAATAACAGGTGACTAACCATAATGGAGGACAATAGTAGGACTTTATCTAACAAACAAGAACAGCAAGATCTATCTAAGGTAGCTTTTCAGCTTAAGTACAGGGGCTATATTGCAGTTACTGTTTAGACCAGGATGGCTAAAAGCGTCTAAACGCAACTGCCATTCGAGCTCCCGATTTTCCAAAATTAAAGAGAAAGGTCCACCCCTAACCTTTAAAGGGACGTGATCAATGGCCATGAATTGGAAACTATGACCTGGGTTCGAGGCAATATGCTTTGCCAGTGCGTTGTCATCTTTACTGTTCCTGATTGCATATAAGTGCTCATACATTCTATCTCGGATTCGCCTATCCGTTTTTCCAATGTAGAACCCTTGGCAACAGTTGCACATAGCAATATAAATAATAGATTTGCTCTCACAGTTGAGAGCAAACCTGATGTCATACTTTTTGTCCCTTACTTGAAATGTCTCTCCGGTACGAACATTATTACAGAACTTACAGAACCCACATCTGAACATACCTCTCCTTTTGTAAAATGTGCCTTGATGTGCGTCCCTTTGTAATAATTCCTTGAGGTTTTTAGATCTTTTAAAGGTAAATCTAGGCTCAAAACCTAGTTTTCCTGCCAATAAAACATTAGAGGAAATAAGGTGCCAGTTCTTTCGGACAATATCCAGAATACCCTTCGAGTTATTACTAAAGGTAGTAATAAAACTCAAGGAAAAGTCACTATCTACCTCTCTGGAATTCCCCATGACCCTCACTTCGTTAATCACGGGAAGCATTCTTTGCTCTATGTTAGTACTAGAGTCGTTGAACGGGACATTTTGCTTAAACAGTAAAGGTGTGTAAAAACCATTAATCCTTTTAAAAGTAACTTCCTCTATGAGTTCCAATACCATTTTATCTGGATACCCTCGGTTCGTGAACATCTCTCTTAGTAAGGAACATTCCTTAGTGAAGTCCACCAATGTACTGCACATTCTTCCTGCCCTCACCAGCTGTCCTTTCACAATAGACCTCTTCTGTTTATACGGATGAGAGCTGGTGAAGTGCAGGAACGAGTTGCAGTATGTGGGTTTCCTATATACAGTAGACGTCATTGTCTGATCGATGGTGTCCTTCACTAGTTTAACATCGAGGTAGTCTATCTCCCTAGTTGAAAATTTAAATGTAAATTTCAAAAACTCGGTGGTAGAGTTAATGGTTTCCACAAATGCTGCAGCTTCTGCTTCCGAGCCCCTGAACAACAAGAACATGTCGTCCAAGAACCGGGTATAAAATATAACAGGTACCATGAGGCCAGGGACCCTTTGTAAAATATTGGTTTCCCAATAACCCATGACATAGTTTGCCACTCCAGCCCACGGGAACCCATCGCCACACCACGCTTCTGTAAAAAGAAGTCACCATCAAAGGTAAAATAGTTACTGGTCAGGACTATCTCCAGTAATTCAGTGGCCAAGTCTACCTCCAATTTAGAAGCCCCAAAGCCCTGTAACATGATCCCAATCCACTCAACCGCTTCTTGATGCGGTATAGAGGTGTATAAGTCTATGACGTCTATGGTTAGGAAGTTGTCATCGTTATTATACGGTACGCAGTTGACACTGTCCAGGAACGTCCATGAGTCCTTACATACACTAGGAATCCCTTTGATGTATTTGTCCAGAATATGTGTAATAAGCTTCGAACATGGGTAAATAATGTTTTATAACTTCTCTGACATCACCTTAGATGACCAATTGGTAGAACTGTTAGCCTTTGGTAATACTTTCGTCCCGAGTAGGAATGGGAGTATTGCGAAGGAAATTATAGAACTTAAATGTTTTGTAAGAAAAATGAACCTTAAATTGATGTTCAACCAACTAACTGGTAGTGAGAATCCAGCTGAAGAAAGTACAACTTTTAACACATGTTCCTTAAAACTGGCCAGTGTGTTTAATCCCCCATTACATTCTACCTTGGAACTGTTTGAGAACATGTGTGAAATGGACTTTAGATTCTTAGTGAATAACACCAATGATAGAACTAGGTCCAAATATTCTAACATTACCAGAGAGCAAATGACATTGTTGGATGAGATTAGTCGGTTGCCTGTACGAGTGTTAAAACCTGACAAGGGTGGTGGGCTAGTGATTTTTCATAACTCAACATATTATGAGAAGATGGCTTCTCTATTGGAGAGTGATGCTTACATAAAATCTTCAATGAATGAAGTTAATGGTAGTACCCAGAGGATTAGGGGTTACTTTAGGGACCTGTTCCTGACGGGGAAAATTGATATGAAATTATATAATTACATTGATATCAATTGTTCAAAGATTCCCGTCATGTTCGGAATCCCTAAAATTCACAAGAGTATTAGCAATCCCCCTATGAGGGCCTTCATTGACGGTAGGTCGTCCATTATTTACCCATGTTCGAAGCTTATTACACATATTCTGGACAAATACATCAAAGGGATTCCTAGTGTATGTAAGGACTCATGGACGTTCCTGGACAGTGTCAACTGCGTACCGTATAATAACGATGACAACTTCCTAACCATAGACGTCATAGACTTATACACCTCTATACCGCATCAAGAAGCGGTTGAGTGGATTGGGATCATGTTACAGGGCTTTGGGGCTTCTAAATTGGAGGTAGACTTGGCCACTGAATTACTGGAGATAGTCCTGACCAGTAACTATTTTACCTTTGATGGTGACTTCTTTTTACAGAAGCGTGGTGTGGCGATGGGTTCCCCGTGTGGGGCTGGAGTGGCAAACTATGTCATGGGTTATTGGGAAACCAATATTTTACAAAGGGTCCCTGGCCTCATGGTACCTGTTATATTTTATACCCGGTTCTTGGACGACATGTTCTTGTTGTTCAGGGGCTCGGAAGCAGAAGCTGCAACTTTTGTGGAAACCATTAATTCCACTACTGAGTTCCTGAAATTTACATTTAAATTTTCAACTAGGGAGATAGATTACCTCGATGTTAAACTAGTGAAGGACACCACTGAGCAGACATTGATGTCCACTGTATATAGGAAATCTACATACTGCAACTCGTTCCTGCACTTCACCAGCTCTCATCCGTACAAACAGAAGAGATCTATTGTGAAAGGACAGCTGGTGAGGGCAGGAAGAATGTGCAGTACATTGGTGGACTTTTCTAAGGAATGTTCCTTACTAAGAGAGATGTTCACGAACCGAGGGTATCCAGATAAAATGGTATTGGAACTCATAGAGGAAGTTACTTTTAAATGGATTAATGGTTTTTACACACCTTTACTGTTTAAGCAAAATGTCCCGTTCAACGACTCTAGTACTAACATAGAGCAAAGAATGCTTCCCGTGATTAACGAAGTGAGGGTCATGGGGAATTCCAGAGAGGTAGATAGTGACTTTTCCTTGAGTTTTATTACTACCTTTAGTAATAACTCGAAGGGTATTCTGGATATTGTCCGAAAGAACTGGCACCTTATTTCCTCTAATGTTTTATTGGCAGGAAAATTAGGTTTTGAGCCTAGATTTACCTTTAAAAGATCTAAAAACCTCAAGGAATTATTACAAAGGGACGCACATCAAGGCACATTTTACAAAAGGAGAGGTATGTTCAGATGTGGGTTCTGTAAGTTCTGTAATAATGTTCGTACCGGAGAGACATTTCAAGTAAGGGACAAAAAGTATGACATCAGGTTTGCTCTCAACTGTGAGAGCAAATCTATTATTTATATTGCTATGTGCAACTGTTGCCAAGGGTTCTACATTGGAAAAACAGATAGGCGAATCCGAGATAGAATGTATGAGCACTTATATGCAATCAGGAACAGTAAAGATGACAACGCACTGGCAAAGCATATTGCCTCGAACCCAGGTCATAGTTTCCAATTCATGGCCATTGATCACGTCCCTTTAAAGGTTAGGGGTGGACCTTTCTCTTTAATTTTGGAAAATCGGGAGCTCGAATGGCAGTTGCGTTTAGACGCTTTTAGCCATCCTGGTCTAAACAGTAACTGCAATATAGCCCCTGTACTTAAGCTGAAAAGCTACCTTAGATAGATCTTGCTGTTCTTGTTTGTTAGATAAAGTCCTACTATTGTCCTCCATTATGGTTAGTCACCTGTTATTTTCATTCATCGTAAATACAGGTTTTGGGACTGGGTTAAATGTATTTACTATGGTCCCAAGGGATCAATGTTGTCATGTTTATTACGCTGTAGGGTTTTGTGCTTGATTGATATAGACTTTATTGGTAACTATATACATTTCAGTTATCCAGTTACCCGCTAAGGATATTAGACTTTTGTTTAGTAGTCCTGTAGATCTATGTATACTTATTTGGGGTTGTTTCTTTCCCTGTTTTGTCTAGTTTTGTTCTTAGTTTTTTAGTTTTATGGCAACGTATATAAAACACCTGTATGACATTTGCATTGGTCATTTAAAAGATGTAATGTGTCTGAGCCTTGTGCCTTTTTGGTGCGTTTTATGCACTTTTTAAACTGCTTTACATGACATTTTAAGATGTTATATGTTTTTAAAAAAACAGGCTGCCGTTTTCAGGAAACAGGAAGATGTCACTTCCTGGTTTACCTGTTATAAACGGAGTGTTTTATGTTGGAATTGTAAACCTCTGAAGAAGCCACGGTGTTCCGTGGCGAAAACGCTCTGTTGTTTTTTTTCTAATAAATGCGTTAAGGATTTAACAGGACTGGTTCGCGTGGTTCCTGCCAACAAGGTTCCTCTTTCTGTTTTGTGCTTAAGTGACAGAACCCACAGGGTCAGAGTTGCAGGCGCTATGTCAGATTCCAAGCCGGTCACAAGTGGGGTCCCACAGGGCTCGGTCCTGGGTCCCCTCTTGTTCGGCATCTATTTTTCAGAAGTACAAGCAAACACAAGAGGATTATGGCTGACAAAGTTTGCAGATGACTGCAAACTGGGCGCCATAGTTGAAAACACTTCAGACACAGATATCCTTCAGAAGGGTCTTATAGAAATGGAAAACTGGTGCCAGAGCCATGGCCTAAAGTTAAACGCCAAAAAATGCATAGTCATACCCTTCGGGAAAAACAAGGTAACCCCCAGCTACCATATAGGTGGCAACCCGCTGAGCACAGAAGAGGTCATCAGGGATCTGGGGACCCAGGTTGACAGTAGCCTCTCCTTCGACACTCACGTTGCTAAGGTAGTTAGGAAGACCTTCTACATTGCCCACCTGATCATGAAGGGATTCACATCCAGATCAAGGGAGGTCATTGTTCCCCTGTACTCATCACTCATCAGACCAATGATTGAGTACAATGCCCCATTCGGAATGTATCTTACCCGACACCTGCAGCAATTGGAAAGACCCCAAAAGTTCCTCACCAAAAGGATAATGGGTCTCAAAAATATGTCTTATGCTTGCCGACTGAAGGAACTCCAGCTCTATTCAGTCGCATACCCTCTGCTCAGAGGTGACCTGTGCCTGACATACAAGGCCATGTCCAACCCAGAATTAATGGACATGCTCCACCTCAAAAAATCTAAATCCACCAGAACTAC
The DNA here is from genome assembly GCF_019279795.1 of Protopterus annectens. Classification (NCBI taxonomy): domain Eukaryota; kingdom Metazoa; phylum Chordata; order Ceratodontiformes; family Protopteridae; genus Protopterus; species Protopterus annectens. Next base: position 986,555,007 of record NC_056744.1, read on the forward strand.
AAGAGCAAGAGACTTAAACCTCAACACGGTCATAAATAGGATGTGCTGGAGGGACAGATTCATCACCCAGAGACTCCCTATGCTGTGGAACAAGATCCCGGTACATGTGAGGCATAGCACCTCGCTGGCCTTGTTCAAGAGGAATCTTGACAATTGGATGGGAGATTGCAGGTTTACCCCGGGGATCACCTCTGTGTCACTACTGGACAGAGGTACGGCAAAATAATGGGCATAGTATCCTTCAAACTTAAGGGGTGGCGATAGCCACAAAACTTTGGGCTAGGCTTATAAATGCCCTAGGGCAGATAGCCTAGTATGAACCTATGAACCTATGAACCTAAGAATTGCACTCTGTGTCTGTCTCAGGAAGCAAATCAATCATTAGCTAGGATAAGATGAAGGTGAAATTAGCAGAGGTAGTCTTAAAGAGAAAGAGATACGGTGTTACAACCTCAAGTGGTATAGTGAAGGTTTAACAAGATAAATCAATGATGGATGAAAGAATGACTGATCAGGAAGCCAAACGTGGGAACAAGTTAATATAAAAATCAATGAATCTGTGGATACTTTGAATGGGCTTAGAAAAGCAGCATTGAAATTGCTGTACATTGAATTTAACCCAAGAAATATGACAGTACTAGCAAACCATTTAACGATTCGGAAAATGAAGAGATGGTTTCAAAAGACTGGGAACCCAAACAGAAAATTGGGTATTCTTGAGCACTGGGTTAGAATGATTATGAGTCTTCACAATCAAGCAGAGGAGATGGTCAGTTATCCCAAGTAATACCTCCTGATAGAGATATGAGGCAGGATTGTCCTCTCTCATTGCTGTTTGTAGTGAAGGTAAGAAACTCCCAAATACAGAAATACAATTGGTATGACATGCAGGAAAAGACAGCCACGTTTGCAGATGATGTCACCCTCTTCTTTACTAAACCAAAGAAAGATACACCAACACTGACTGATTTACTGAAGCAGTTTTGCAGTTTGATAGGCTATAAAGTAAATGAGCAAAAGACCAAGGCTATAGTACAAACCTATGTTCCTACATTTGATTTGGTACAAAACTACCCATTCTCATGGGGCCATGGCAGAATGAGACATTTGGGCACATCGCTGAGAAAGGACATAGTGTTTGCAGGAAGGGGACTATGGGATGAAGCAATGGAAAAAATAAAAAGCTGGTGCAACACTGGGAGCTCCTAGTAATGGATCCATCCATCCATCCATCCACAACTCCTTTTCCCATTTCTGCACATGGGGTCAGGGTGTCACTTCAAATGTGACAATCATCTAGAGCCAATGCTCACTCCACCAGGGTGGCTAGCCTTGCTGTAGCTGTTCTTCCATACCATCCACCTACTGTATGTATTTGAAATGTGGGAGGAAACAGAAGTACCTGGAGAAAACCCCTGCAAACACAGGGAGGACATGCAGACTCTGCACATAAGGAACCCCAGAATCAAAACAGAGAATATCCTACTGTGAGGTGACAACACTATCCACTGCACCACTCTTTTGCCTTAGTGATGCAAAATACTAGCAGTGAAGATATTCTTTTTTTTTTTTTTTTTTTTTTTTTTTTTTTTTTTTTTTTTTTAGCAGTGAAGATATTGTTGATGCCACTGATTTTATATATTGGCCAGGTATACTTTTACTCTTCCAAAGAAAAGGCATGGCAGAGATTAAACAAGGTATTGTTAAATATCTTCTGGGGAAAAGAAAAGCCAAGACTTAGATGGGAAAAGTTAGCGCTGCATGTGGAGCAATGGGGCTTGGCCCTCCTTACCTAAATGCTTACTTTTGGGATACACAGGTAGAGTTGCTTAATGCAGCAGGGCACATATTTCCCTAAATGGAAAGATATGGCAGTGCAGTGGGTAAATAAGGAAGGAATGGAGGTCATAAATTTTGGGACCCAGATCTTGGCAAGGGATATAGAGCAGGAAGTAGATTATTATGCTTACAATGCCCTTATGGAGATTATAGGAGATCCTAAGATAAGAAAAGATTTGAGGTACCTAGCTCCAGTTTCGGTTCCTACTTCAGTCATGAAGTGGGAATGGCAAGCACAGGTAGCTAATACCTAGAGAAGATTGACTAAGGATCCTCGGTTTTTGGGAGATGCTTATGATACAAGAACTTGTTAAATCCTGAGAGCAGATTATAGAGGAGTTTCAACTGTCAGATCATAGGAGACTAGTTTACATGGGACTGGTAGTGGAAGGGAAACAGAAGCAAATGTAAGATCAGAGTAGGGAAAAGAAAGAACCACATAAATTCTTACAATTTCTCACAGAATCCTGAGCAATGGACGCCAGAAAGGAGAAAGTAGTGTAAATAATATACAGGATCTTATAAGAAAATTATAAGGGCCAGAAGAACACCTTGAACAGCAACTATGAAAAAGTTTATAGGTTAGTACTAAGCTAACTGCCCTTGCGAGCCATTTTAAGCTTAGCCAATTATCCCTTGTGAGACTCAAACCCTCCACCTTGTGTTTGTAAGGCAAACACCTTAACCATTAGGCCACCCTCCCAAACGTATTTTGGATTTACAATGGTCTATTATTAGTAGGAAACCTGAGCAGCAGAAAAAGGAAAAAAGTTTAGAATCATTGCCTAAAACTGTATGCACACGTATTTTTAGGGTCTATATTACATAGTCGAAGTTTAATAACTTCGAACACGGAATGTTCGAACCATCCTGTTCGAAGTTAAAAAACTTCAACTATGGATAAAAAAGAAAAAACACAAAAGAAAACAAAATAAACTGTTGTAAGCAGGGGGGAAAGCCCCCTGCACCCTCCACACCCCCGCTACTTAAATATACCAACTGCAAGATCAAACCACATTGAACAAAACAGAAACCTCCCCTTAACGAAATTTCCGTTGAAACGCTAAAACTTCTGCAAATTCAAACTTATGGTCTCGACCATATGAGGTTCGAACTTGTAGAAGTTCGACTATCTGATAGGAACCTGTATTTTTATACACCACATAAACTTCAGAAGATGTATCCACAAACTGGGGGAGAGTTTGTTGGAGATGTAAAAAGGGGAACGAGGTACTTGGGACCACATCCTCTGGGAATGTCAGGCTTTTTGTCTGTAATTGAGAGGGATACAAAAAGAAAAATTAGAAAATTAATACACTCAGGCCTCCTGGGATGGGATGCGGATGAGTCAGTACCTAAGGGTATGTAATCATTTATAGCCCAGTTAACAACAATCCTAAAAAAAAAGACTATTATCCGGAAGTAAACATCAGGTGATAGGCCACTTTTGAGGGATATTGTGGAACCGATGAATGATACTTAAAAGACTAAGCTTCATTCTGGGCTGGTAAGATTCCCAACAAAGTGAAAAATAAACAGATATTATGGTAAAGGCTTGAGCTGTGTGAGTGAACTGAGTTAGCAGGTGAGGTACACATCATTTCCATAGACCAGATTGAAGTTTACAATATCTTTCTTTGGAACTTAGGTGAGCAATTGATTTATTTAAAAAATATATCATTGAATGGATAATTTTGTACTATAAAAAAGTGATTCATCATCTAACTTATTTTCAACTGAAAATGATTTAAGGACCAAAGAAAATGTGACATGTTATTCTACAAAAAAAAAAAAAAAAAAAAAAAAATCACTAACATGGGACAGCTCTATTCCTCACCACATGTAACTTCTTCCATAGTCAAGACCATACATCAGTCACATTTGCTGTAAGACTAATGCTAGAACCATTATCAAATACCTCAGTATGCAGAGATTATACAAAGGCTAATCAACTAAAACTGATTACCGTCGTAAATTCAACATCCCCCCACGGTATATGCAGAATCCTTTACCGGCAAATTATATGTAATTGTGAATAGCTGCATAGAGGCATCTGCTCCCTGCCATAGTAAAAATAATGCCAAATGTGAAAATAAACACCTATGGTGAAACCCAATTATAAACAGGCTCTACAGTAAAGAAATAAAAACTCATTGCATGAAATAAAAAATGTAACCTTCAAGAAGTCTCTTGCTAAACTTAATGAGAAACTGCTGCCCCTGATCACCCAAAGCTAGGTATGAGGTGAAAATATTTAACTGCACAGTAGCTAATAGTAAATGATATCGCATCCTCAGCCCCTCTCCTATGGATATAGCCAAACTGCTAGTGGATACATTTAGTTCTAACTTCACCAACTTGTCTTTGATTTTAAAATGCTTCTTTCTTCTTTTCTGATCCTCCCTGCCATTACTTTCTGAAATGTTATTTTCCCGCACCTTGTTGAAAGTAGTCTGTCTCATATAAAAGATCCTGAACTGAAAAGAAACTTCCTATTATATTTGATGTGGAGAGTTGTAAGGCTGAGTAACCCCCTGAAGTTACTTCCCTCTTTCATCAAATTTTTGAAGGGCCGCGCAGAGGAATGGCCATATCATACCTCTTTAACCAAGGGAGCATTCAGGACCTCAGTTCAGGCATCTACTGGTAAATTCTAAGATCATAGTAGAGTAAATTTTCTCATCACAGACCCAATAGCAGCTACTCTAGGAACAGCATCAACAGTGTCATATGAACATCTTAAAGAATGCTTGGTTAGCTGAGACACAGAGGAAATTAAAGACTTCAGAGATGCCTTAGTCTCCGAAGAAAGGATGTCAGCAATTAACTTTCTGATCTTATCAAAATAATTCAGAAGAAACTTGAATATGTGAGCCTAATAAGTCACTATCCTAAAGGCTAAGGTGCAGGAAGAATAAACAGTTTTCTCATATTTAGCAGACGATTCCCCATGCTTGTTAGATGGAATGCGATTATCTGCCACAACATTATTGGCAGAAGATCATTTTGACAAAGAAGTCAAAGGAAGGTCTGAACCAGGTTTTAAAAATAAATTTGTTTTTCTGAGGGACCTTATATAATTGATCACACTTTTTGAGGAGAGGAGGTTGACTATCAAACTAACTACTGACAGCCAAGTAAGCATCTTCCTATGCTGGCAAAATATGATGAATGGTTGTAGGTTGAAGTGTCCACCTGTAATTAAGTCATAATATCTTTGCTTGGATTCTGGCATTTCTTTTTGCTCCCACTGAAATATCTCTTTCATTCTGGCTATAGTATAAGAAAATGGCTAGATCTTGGAGAAGGGATCCAAATAAAAGCTTTTTTTCTGAATCTGATTTGCCCTTCTGTATGTAAGATGTTGAGAGAAAAAATTCAGATCTAATTCCTGTCCATTGGATTGAAAATCAATATCTGAGAGAGTGAGAGAGAAGAAAATCATTTTTTCTTTTAAAACTTTGGTAAGAATCAGAATTTAAAGACTGTCTAGCATGGAAAATACCCTTAGTAAAACCAAGACGATCTTCCCTGTCCATCCTACATGAAACTGAAGAAGAAAAAATGCCTGCTATTCTGTTATCTTTTCCTGAGAGACCATCCAGAAAAAGACAGACTCAAGAATGGGTCCTGTCACCATGAATCAGGATCCCTAGTGTGGCTTTGTGGTTAGAGCACCATCCACTCCCTCTTCCAACACTGACAAGTACAGTTATCCCTTGCTCAGACAGGCCAGCCAAACTGCCACAGAGCATGTCCGTCTCCCATTCCTTTGTGGCTACTCAAGTAGCAACACCAAAGGGATCGAGAGGAAACAGTTGAGCAGTCTGAGGTAACTGAAATGGCCACATCAAAGTTACAGAACTGAAAATCCAGTGAGCATGCACCCAGCAAAAACTCAGAATGAGAACCAGTGAACTCAAGAGTGAACCTCAGAGCCAGAACATACACTGAAAGCCTGTGCAGTGTCCATGTATAAAACCAACAAGGATGTTTATTAACTCATTAACACCTATGTGGTGTGGAATTTTGCATCTCTTACAGACTGCACATTTCCTTGCATTCCAGTGCATTTTCTTAAAAAATCAACTTAAAAAGCATGATATAATCAAGGCTTTTCTACTGTGGAACAGCCTAGACTAACAATCTTAGTTTCATTTTATTAATACATTCTTGCTCTTTTTAATTCTGTCTATTATAAGCTTGTAAGTTACTTAGTTAAAAATCACTCCCAAGAAAGTTCTGGATGCCATATGGAGCTACGGCTTTTAACTGGAAGTATGCAAAAAGGTGCTATAGGACTGAATGAGTTAACAAATGTAAGTTAATAAACTTCCTTGTTGGTTTTATCCAGGGACACTGCACAAGTATTCACTGTATGTTCTGGATCTGAGGTTCTCTCTTGAGTGCACCACAACAAAGCTACTCATTGGTTCAGATACACTAAGGAAGCCAGCTTTTAAACTAAAGACTCCCGTAAAACATTCTTCTTCTTGCAGACAGTCATGAGAAGAACCACAAATTCTAAAGCTTAGTCCTTGCTTGACAAGTGGTTAGTGGGGGGACACGAAGAGTCACTTAACCACGTGACTGGAAATTTCAACTTTTGAGGTAAATCTTTCAATGTCAATCCCCAACACCTCAAGCCAAAGATCCTATCTACAGTATCTGACAAAAATCCAAAGGTTTTTCCCATAAAAAGTGAGAATTTAGAGGGATTTTCCAACAGGGCATCCTAACAAAGACACAAAAATCTGAAGTTGAACTATGAGGAACAACTATTAAAAACAGCAGTCCTAGCCTAAGTTTATAATTTCAAAGTAAAGTTTGCTTCAAAAAATAGATAAAGGTTTTCCCTCAAGAAGTACTTATCTGTCCAGCCTTAGTGAATTACTATCTGACCATTGATCAGTAGAAAGCCCTCAGAGCAGAGTGCACTCAGATGGCAAGAAAGTTCTGAAGGTTTGGCACCCTAACCACTGATTTTATATCACTCCGCCCAAGCTGTTCAGCAGTTAGAGCACATGGAAAGTACTCTAAAGTTTTGGAATTTGTCCAGTTGTCATATTTTTATCAGGATATAACCCATATAGCTTAGGCTAATACAACAGTGATCTAATGATGAACATATCTGAAGTTCCCTACAATCCTGAGTACTTTTGTCTAAGCTAGAAGAGGATTGTGGAAAGCTACTTCATTTATATGATGTCTCAAGATGCTACACTTATCTAATGATAAAATACTATATGCCATTCAGCTTGATACAATTTCAGATATTTAGATATATATTTTAAGACTTTTGATTCCATTACCTTTTCTGTAAGTAGTGAAGTTCACTACACTAAGTGCAATCTTGGAGTTTAAATATTTAAGTAACAGGGGGTGTGGGGGGCGCAGCCCCCACATTGGGGGTGCAGGGTGGCTTGCCCCCTGCTTACACTTGGTGGAAAGTGCTATGATTTATGTTGTTTAAACTCAGTATATGTATGATATGTGTTGTCAGTGTTTTGAGTTTCAGTATATTGAGTTTTCAACGTTTTGAAGTTTCAGTGTTTTGGTCTTCTATATTATGAAGTTTTCTCATTTTCAGTGTTTTGAGTTTTCAGTGTTATGAAGTGAATCCGCGTATACATACACATACATGTATATATATATATATATATATATATATATATATATATATAATTTTTAGGAAGTGGGGGGATCCAGCCTACCAAGAAAAAAATTCACACAGACATGGAGACAACATGCAAAACTCCACACAAAGAATAGAATTCAGAACTGAATTGCTGACCCTGGAATTGTGAGGTACAAATCTTACTTCGAAGGTTATCACTTGGACTCCAGGCATCTGAGGAAACTGTAGTCTTGTGATGAAATTCTTTTAGTGAAAGAAACCTCCTTGTTCATCATTCATTGTCAGCAACACTCCAAATACCCTTACCAGCCATATGAGGATTGAAGCAAACAACTAATCAGTAGCATACCAGATTAACACACCCACTGGAATAGTTATGTCTGTGTCTAATAGCCATTGGAATACAGATACTGAACAAAACAAGTACTCTATAATCAATCAACTGCTGTCAATAACTGTTATTGTAGCATTGTTGTTTGCACACCTCTTTAAACCACTGAAGGCACAGGGCATTGAGGAATGCAATAACTGGGAAAGCCTTTCTAATCCACTTAATGTATAAACAAAGTGTTTTAATGGGACTCCACCAAAGAAAAAGTAAACAAGATTACAGCAACTAATTCCCTCCATGCATAAACACTGAGTACTTGTATTGTAATGTTCCCCCTATTCTTCTTTTGGGAAAGCATAGCTTAGCTTCAGCAATTAGTTGTGGACTTTACCATGTTGGATATAGTAACTTCTATAATCTGGTGGTAGTCAAACCTAACTAACTAAGCAACTAACAGTGGGCAAAACTGCCTTTCAGTTTGTAGCCTGCTACAGACCACCCTCCCAAACTCAGGAACCCAACTCAGCTTTCCTGAGAACACTGGAGAATATGAAGGTCTCTCTAAACACCATCATATTGGGTGACTTCAACTACCCAAACATAGACTGGGAGCACTACTCAAGCCCCAACAACCTCGCCCAGTGGTTCCTAGAATTTATAAACTCAAATGCTATGGAACAACTGGTCACCACTCCCACAAGAGGGAAAAACATATTGGACCTGATCATCACCAACATGGGGACTCTATGTTCCATACCAGAGGTATACCCCTCATTGGTAAGATCTGACCATAAATTAATCTCACTGGACATCCATATCCCATCCCCACCCCCAGCCAAGGAAACCACGGTGAAGAACTTCTCAGAAGCAAACTTCACACTTCTCAAAACCGAGGTGGAATCCTTCAAAGCCCCCGGGCCAGTGGAAAATACTGCCCAAACCGCAGAATCCTTTACAAATGCATTCTATGGAAACCTACAAGAATGCATGGATTGTGCTATCCCAAATAAAACCAAGACTCACTCCTCCAAAGGCAGGAGACCTGTGTGGTGGACCCCAGCCATAAATAAGCTATACAACAGAAGGAGGAAGCTACTACATGATAGAGCAAAATCCCAAAAAGGGAAGGCATCTCTGATCAGATCAGTAGCAAGAAACTACATTCCCTCATAAAATCATCTAAGGCCAGCTTCGAAAGAAAAATTGCACAAGACGCTAAAGACAATCACAAGGCCTTTTTTAGTTTTGTCAGGAACCTGGGTGGCAACTCCCAGATATGCTCTGAGTTAGTGCAAAATGACAAAAAATACACTGAACCCACAGGCATTGCCAACATCCTGGCAGACAGGTTCAGTGCAACCCCCCCCCCCCCAAAAGAGCAAATGTCTATCCCAACAGAGTGTAGCCTCCCTGACATCACAGATGCACAGGTGAGAGCCTCCCTCTCCAAAGCAAAAAACACAGCATCAATTGGACCGGACGGTGTCCCAGGCTGTGTCTTATATGAGCTCCAAGAAGAACTGAACCCTCACATAAAGTCACTGTTCAGTCTCAGCCTTACTACAGGATATGTACCCAAGGAATGGCGTACTGCAACAGTGGTCCCACTCCACAAAGATGGTGCCACAGTGGACCCCGGAAACTATCGCCCTATAAGCCTGACTAGCCTGGTCTGCAAAGCTATGGAGCGTATCATCATGGAACTCATAAACAAAGACATTGGGAACCTCCAAACACTGGATCCTACCCAATTCAGCTTTGTTAAGGGAAGATCTTGTCTCTTGAACCTGGTCAACTTCTTTGAAACAGTCACCAAGGCCATAGATGAAGGGAAGGTAGTCCACACAGTCTACCTGGACCTCGCAAAAGCCTTCGACACAATACCCCACTCGGGCATCATAAATAAGCTCACCAGCTTAAATATCAACCCCTATGTCACAAGATGGGTTGCAAAATTTCTCAGGGATAGAACCCACATGGTCAGAATTGCAGGTGCCATGTCAGACTCTAAACCAGTTACAAGTGGTATCCCACAAGGCTCAGTTCTGGGACCTCTTTTGTTCGGTATATATTTCTCTGAGGTACAGACTAACACTGGAGGACTATGGCTAACCAAGTTTGCAAATGACTGCAAACTGGGTGCCATAATCGACTTGCCGACTGACACAAGCATCCTTCAAAAGGGTCTCACAGAGACGGATAACTGGTGCCAGAGTCACGGCTTAAAGATAAATGCCAAAAAGTGCATAGTCATCCCCTTTGGGAAAAACAAAGTGCCCACAAATTACCACATAGGTGATAATCCATTAAGTACGGAAGAAGTAGTTAGGGATTTGGGGACCCAAGTAGATAGCAATCTCTCCTTTGACAATCACGTTGCCAAAGTGGTTAGAAAGACCTTCTATATAGCCCACCTTATCATGAAAGGGTTCACATCTAGATCAAGAGAGGTCATTGTGCCCCTCTTCTCATCACTCATCAGGCCCATAATTGAATACAATGCCCTATTTGGGATGTACCTTACCCGACACCTGCAGCAACTGGAAAGACCCCAAAAGTACCTCACCAAGAAGATCAAGGGACTCAAACAGATGCCCTACACAGTTAGGCTAAAGAAACTCCAGCTCTGCTCAGTTGCTTACCGCCTACTCAGAGGCGATCTGTGCCTGACATATAAAGCCATGTCCAAACCAGAATTAATGGACATGCTCCACCTCAGGAAATACAAATCCCTTAGAGTTACACGCTCCAGGGACTTAAACCTCAGCACAGAAATAAATAGGATATGCTGGAGGGACAGATTCATATCCCAGAGGCTCTCCTCACTCTGGAACAAAATCCCAATCCATGTTAGGCAGAGCCCCTCAATGACCCCCTTCAAGAGAAATCTTGACGAGTGGATGGGAGATCGTAGGTTTACCCCTGGGATCTCTTATGTGTCCCTACTAGACAGAGGCACAGTAAACTAACCTTAAAAGGGCTATCTTCTGTGACCTACTATACAGAGGCACAGTCAACTAATCTAAAAGGGTGGTGAAAGCCAAACACACCCTGGCTAGGCTTATAAATGCCCTAGGGCAGATAGCCTAGTATCTACCTATGAACCTATGAACCTACCTATGATCTGCATTTCCTTTCCATTTCCACATTATCCTTCTTAAAGTTGACAAAATATGTTTTTTGTATCTGACAAACACACCAAGCACTTTAAAGAAATCAGTATAAACCATCTATAAACCATCTATAGAGTTCTGCATACTATTCTGTTCAGAAAAGAAGAAAATTGTGCTGTACATCAAATCATTTCAGAAGAAATGTCATTGTTGCTTACAAAATGTTTCTGACATTGAAGATAACAGTAAATAGATTAGTCTGATGACCAAACTATTCGGGATGTTATCAGCCTTAGTAGGAAACCGATTTAGATTACTGGAGGACCAGCTAGTAATGAAAGGACTGAACATTTAAAATTGACACCCCATTAGAACAGGAGAGAGGTTAAGGTGCATAGTCAACCCTAGAACAGCTTTTAGAGGAGGCCAGAAATTCACCCATATGCAGTACAACGTATAAAAGAGAAGTAAATACACACACTCTGAACCCCACCCATATGGTCTCTACTCTTCAACAGAAAAACAACATGGTCTAGTAGAAAATGACCCTGCCCATTGGATATATGAATCAAAGCATGACAGCTTATTGAAGCTTTTAACATTTCTTTTTTTTTTTCAAAAATGTTTTATTAATTTTTTCCTCAGATATAATGAATAACTTAATCTATACATGCAAGGAAGCTCTATGTTTACTGAGTAATCGTAACAGAAGATCATTCTTCCCATTTCTGTTTATGCCTCATTAGAAAGATTCTCTTGATAACTCCTATAACTTTTAATTTCACTTAAGGTCAGTGCATTCTGTCTATGCTTTCACCTTCATCCATTACATTGCTATATATCTCACTTCCTGCTATGCTGTGCATGCTACCACTATAACACTCAGACTTACTGTCGGTGGGAAACACATTCAGTTCGCTGCAAAGTAAATTAACGTTCACTGAAGCTCACGGTTATTTCACAACTGATTATTGTCAACACGCAGTTTCTCAGAACATTTCATTGTTGAACAAGTGTTTTTTAATGGAAACTAATTAATATTCTTCAAATTCAAGGCACGTATGTTAAATTATTATTATTAATCAATGTTTTTCTTAAAGCAGCCAGTCCCCCATTTAACTACCTTTCCATTTATCATATACATTTACAAACCTAAAATCTTGTGAGAATAATGACCATTTCATATGTTATCCAAAATGACAAATTAACAAACATAGTGACTTTTATTTCCCTTTGTTTTTTCTCTTTCCCCTTTTTAGTTTGAAATAAAGAATCATTTTGTAATAATATTACCATTTTTTTTACAATTATTGCAATTGTCTTTTGTTGTGTATTCTTGTATATCCAACAAGTAGAGAAGGAACAAGAAAGGTGAGACAGGTGGAGAAAAAAAATTAAATGTACATACGTTTTTGTTTTCTTTGGTATGACACTCATACCTTAGTTGGTTCTTTGAAAGATTTGGTGATTACTGAATGTTTGAGTTCAGTTCTTTAGTTCTTTTTTACATCAGTCCATGATTTTTTTTTCAGGAGATCTTTTCAAGGAAGTAGATGCTGACCAATCCATTTCTTCAGGAATTATAATTATGTTGTTCTTGATAAGGGAAGATGCTTCCTCGAAGTTGTAGACAAGTTGTGCTTTCATTTTGTTTTGTTTAAGAAGTTTCACAAGTGGCCAGTTTTTTTTTCTTAATTCTAGCACTCTGGTAGAATAGTCATTATCAAATCTTTTTTGATTTTGTTTATATGTCAAGGGACTTTTTCTCCAAGCTGATTTGAGAACAAGTCTTTTGTCCAAATATGACAAAAATTTTACTACACTTGATCTTGGAGGTACAGTAGGTAAGGAAGGTATTGGTTTTCCTATGGCTCTGTGAGCTCTTTCTATGCCACTGGATAAACTTTCTTTTAAGTCTAGTATTTCATCTAGCCAGGAATTTAAAAACAAATCGATGTTTACACCTTCAGATTTCTCTGAAAGTCCAAAGATTCTCTTTTCTTTATTCTCTAAGTCATCTACCTTGTTAATTATCCAGTTGTTCTGCTGCATGAGGAATTCACTCTGACTTTTTTCCTCTTTAAGTCTCCCTTCTATGTCACATAAGGAAGTTTCAATATCTGATATTTTAGTTTGCTGTTGTTGTTGTAGTTCTTTAAAGGCATCAGTTTCTTTTTGACAGTTCTCTTTAAGATTTTCTAGATTGCTTTTAAACTATCCATTTTCAAATATATTTCTTGCAGTGTAGATGACATCAGCTGTATTTCTTTTTTCAAAGTAGTTTCAGAGTGAGATTTCTTTGAGTTGCTCATTTCCACACTGTTGTAATAATCTCCAAGTTGTTTTGACAGGAAAATCTTGATGAAATTACTCCAAAGTTGGTACGTAGCTAGTTCAAATGTTCATTAATATAATTTTACTATTTTTTGTTTGATAAAATTATTTTCCTGTATTTTAATATAGTTTTGTAGATCCCTAAAATGTTGTTGCTATCAGATGGCCATTTAGGCACTTCCCCCGATTTTAACATTTCTTGATGGCTGTATTTATTACACTCCCCAGTCATCTGACAGGAATTAATTGATCAGTCTTAAGTGAAACAGGCAATAAAGTTGCTTGGAAACAGAAGAGCTGAGGATGAAATACAAAACAACAGAAAACAGAAAAATGAGTTTTACAAATACATGCATAAACAAGAAAACTTAAGTGTTCTGAGAGATTCAAGATGGTGGGCGTCTAAGTAGTACCCTGTTCTAGTAGCTCCAGCTATTAGTATCTGGTCATCTTATTTAACTGAGTTAAATAGGCTAAAAATCTATACTCACTAACTTCGTTTTAAATACAGCCTTTGTGAGTGGATTTTAAGTTATTTTAATAACTTTAACTCACGCTAAGTGACTATAATTAACTTCAGAGGTCTGCAACGGTTCCTGCACGTGGATTTTTAGAGGCCTGAATTCCAGCACCACACCGTGTGACAGCTCCGTCAGTTTTGAACTGTGTCTCAAAATGAACAAAATGTCTAAAGATTCGGAACTTATGGACACTCAAACTACCAAATCTAAACTATCTGCTATTACTACATCTCCTGAAAAGGATGCAAAAAGGCTGAGATCATCCAAATCTACATCGGACCACTCCAGAGAACCGATTAAACAAAAAGCCGAGAGTGCCCTTCTAATGGATGAACTAAAATGTGCGCTTTCCCCTCTACAAGAAGCCATCAAAGATTTGTCAGCAAATATTAATACGCTTGATCTAACTATACATAAAATTGCAGATAGGTTGGACCTTGTCGAAGAAAGATCTAAGGCTAATGAGTTTGAAATTGGTTTAGTTAAAGAATCTCTTTCATTAAAAGATAAAACGATCAGCGCTATGCAAGCCAAGATTGGTGACGTAGAAGCACGAAGCAGGAGGAACAATCTAATTATAAGGGGTTTAAGTGAATCATTTGAGCCCAGTCAACTAGCGGATGTTGCAGTCCAAATATTTAGTGCTTTATGCCATGAAACTAACCCCGCTTATAAGTATGAGATTGAGAGGGCGCACAGAGCATTACGGAGAGGTCAATCAACCGTATTGCCTAGACCGGTGTATATCAAGTTGCTCAATTTTCGGGATGTTCAATCAATTCTGATAGCCTTTAAGAAAGTTAAAAAACTTACCTGGAATAACCAGTCAATAGTAATCACTCAGGATCTTCCCTGAGATACGAGATGCGTCGGAAATTGGGTCCCTTCTGTGCTGAACTCATACACAGGAAGATTAAGTTCCAGATGAGGTTTCCCGCTATATTATCCTTTGTACATCAAGAGATGAAGCTATCCGTGACATCTCCTAGTGAAGCTAAAGCTATATTTCTTAGACATTTTGGGTTAGATCCTTCCGTTAAATGATGTGCTGTTCGAACATTAATATGTTCTTGTGGAGTTGGTTTGTGGCCACGTTTCCTCATTTGAGGGCAAGCGATGTTATTTTTTCTTAGTGTTGTAAAGATAAAGTATTTTTTTTCTTTCTTTTTTTCTTAACAAACTATAGGAACCTTTTTTTTTAGCTTCTGAAGTAACAGGAAGCCTTTAGGTGAGGCGCTTATTTAATCCTGGCTGTTACACATTTAACAGGAAGTTCGCCTCATCTATCCGGTTTTCATTAATGATGGCTGCTTGTTAGCCGCGGATCTTCAGGTTTATTAGCTGCTTCAAGGGCGAAAACAGTAAGATTTTTGGATTTGGGTTTGGTTTTGATCAATCTGGTTCAAACAGTTGATCACAGATTTGAATATTCACGCTGGTCACCGTGATTGTATATATTTGTCGTTAACTGTATGGTCCCAGATTTCCAGAGTAATATTAGTTTATTCGTACCAATAGTCACAGTAATTGTTAAGTGTGTTAATAGCAATTTTACTATTATCATACGTGTTAAGTTTCATTTATATGGACAGTATAACATGATATACTATTATTAGCCTTAAACCTACATTTTGTTAAGTGACCTACTTAAAGTTGATAACCTGTTGTTTACTGGACGCTATTAGGATATTAATAGGGATTATGATGTCCGGGCTTGGTCTGGTTATGTGGTTGTATATTGTGTGTAAATATTTTACCTTCTGTATTTTACTTTTATGGATGAAAATTATTTTCTGTTACTTAAGTATAGGCTCATTTAGAATGTTTGATTTCTGCATTCTCTCAATTGCTACAGCAGTGTGGGTATGCACGGGGTTAGGATTGAGGGATTTTGGTGCCATGTATTTGCAATATGCTGCTCATCTTTCCTGTATTTTAAGTCTCATTGATGGTTATTATACAGATTTTGTACATTTGACCTTTATAACTGTTTTCTCAGTTTTTTTTTCTCTCACTATACTTAACTAAATGAATAGTATTTTAAAGGTTTCTTCGTGGAATGTTAGGGGACTCAATGATATAAATAAGAAAAAATTAGTAATGCATTTGATTCTTAAATCTAAAGCAGAAATATGTTTCCTGCAGGAGACTCACTTGCTAAGTAGTGATTGGTCCAACGATACCAGGAAGGCTTGGATTTGTGACATTATCTCTGCTGGGACCTGTAACAATTCCAAGGGGGTAGCTATTATTATTAAAAAATCCTTTCGACCACTGATTATTTCGAAAGATAGTGATCAGGAAGGCAGATGGTGTTACTTTACTTGCTCTTTACAGGATATAGACAATCCAATACTATTTCTGAATATTTATGGTCCATGTTCGCATTCTGACTTCATTATGAGTATTTATAATTTATTACTTAAATTTCCCAATCATAAATTGGTTATTGGTGGGGATTGGAATATTGTGGTTAATCCTCAGGTAGATCGTTCATCTAGGAGTAAGACTGGGAATACAATGACATGTAAAGCCCTGCTAGACTTGATTGAAGATTTTGACTTAATTGACCCGATTGCCTTTGCTGCCAATCTCATGGATTGCAAATCCAACTATTTTACTTATTTCTCTAAATGTCATCAGACTTGGTCCCGTATTGATTACTTTCTAATTTCAAGATCTTTCAATAATAGACAAATTAAGTTTGCAACAGATTCTCGATTCCTATCTGACCATTCAAGAATAGACTTGGAAATTGGCTCAATTCGTAACTCGGCTGAACTATCCAAAATTCCTAGTTGGTCATTGAATTGTAATCTTCTGAAGGATCAACCCTTAATTACTGATATTAATACGACACTTAATGATTTTTTTGGGACACAACATGATGAGAATATCCATTTTGACATCAGATGGGCAGCAGCAAAGGCGGTGATTAGGGGTATCTTTATTAAGAAAGCGAGTTTTCTTAAAAGAGTGCCCTCCAGGTTAACTACATTACTATTGGATATTAAACTCTTAGAGGAGAAATTGATTAATAATTACTCTATAAACCTTGAAAAGGAGTTAATTAGTAAACAGAAAGAATTATTTGAACATCACCAGTCTACTTTGTCTATTCAGGAGTTTAGGTTTATAGCCAAATTTTCAGAATATATGCAAACTCCTTCCAGAGTATTGGCTAGAATAATTCTCAATTCACCTAGATCTTCTAGAATATCCTGCCTTCAGCACAATAAACAGATTTATAGATCTGATGGGGAAATCACTCAGTTGTTCTACCAATTATACTCGAGAATCTATGCTAATTGTAACCCGGTGGCTAGAAAGGAAGAGATGGAGGAGTTCCTTAATGAGATTACTTTCCCGAAAGTTACTAAGTTGCAAAAAACCTTACTCTCAGCTCAGATTACTAAAAAAGAAATTCTAGATGCTATCGATAACCTGAAATTGGGAAAAGCCCCAGGTCCAGATGGATTTCCATCGGAGTTTTATAAAGCGTTTAAAATCTCTCTGGCCCCTATTTTACTAGATTTATTTAAATCCTTTGCTAGTAATGGTATTGTGGACTTGTATACTAATTATTCTAAAACTATTTTGATTCCTAAGAACACTTTAGATTCTACTGATCCTAACAATTATAGGCCGATATCACTTATAAATGTTGATATTAAAATTCTTTCCTCTATACTGGCCAAGAGACTTAAAACTGTAATGAATGATTTAATTTCCCCAGAGCAAGCTGGTTTTATGGTGAATAGACACACTTGGGACAACACCCTAACCTTGGAATCTATGATAAAAATGATTAAACAAGAAAGAAATCCTAAATATGCTCTGGTTTTGGATGCTTCTAAGGCATTTGATCGGGTGAATTGGGACTTTTTGTTTATGGCTCTTCTGAAATTTGACTTTCCACCTGAATTTATCAATTTAATTAAAACTCTTTACAATAGTTCATATACTCGCTTATATATAAACAAGACTTACTCCAATCCTATTAAGATTGCAAATGGCACTAGGCAGGGATGCCCTATGTCTCCTCTGTTTTTCAATTTATACCTAGAAGCTCTACTTCTTTTTGTTGTACAAAAAACCTATCATGCCATTCCTAGAATTTGTAATACTAACATTAGATTTACAGCTTTTGCAGATGATCTAATTATTTATTTTACGCAACCTACCAATGATGCTTTGGAAATAATGCACTCACTAAATACCTTTGCTGCTATCTCTGACTACAACATTAATGATAGTAAATCCCTTGTTTTCCCAATCAATCCCGAGGCGCATAGTCAACATTTGTTCCCAGTCTTACCCATGCATATTGGTTACTCTTTAAAGTATTTAGGGTCGATATGAGCATTCAGATTCCTCTATTTTGTAGGCTAATCTAACCAGGATATGGACTTCTATCCAGCAGGATATTATGAGATGGCAGCAACTAAAGTTCTCTATGTTGTCAAAAATCTCTATTGTTAAGATGAATATACTCCTAAAATTCTTTACCAATGTAATTCTTCTCTATCTCCTGTGACAATTACTTTTATTAATAAGATACAGAAAGAGATTGCAAAGTTTATCTGGCACCAAATCGGTTAGAATGGCATACTATAGGCTTACCTTTCCTAAATCATTGGGAGGTATGGCGTTGCCCAATTTCATCTTATATTATAGAATTATTCATGCAAATCGAATTTTGGCTATTGCTAACCATACTCAAGACTCTTCAGTATGGACTCCTTTATGGATTAGACTATGGTATAATCACACAATTAGTAATAAGATTAACCCTAAAGCTCTACCCTTCCTGAATAGAACTACTATTAAAAAGCTCAAGTTACATAATACTCTAAAGGGTTTAATTAGGACTTTTCAGGAATTATTTCACTCCCTTGGTTTAACTAAGGCTCTTTTCCTGTTTCAGCCCTTCCACCTTAACCCGAATGTTAAATTGAACAGTCAAATGATTAATCTTAGTAATTTCCCATTGATTAGAGACTATACTTTTGGGATTTTTATAAACATAAACATCTTTCATTAACGGAACTTAGAGAAGTTTTGTCTTTGTCCAAAGCCTATATGATTATTTTGAGACAGCTACGGGACCTCACTGCATTTTTTCTTCTAAAATTTCAAAGTTCAGATAATGAGATTGATACAGTCGTACATCTTCTACAAAGTCTCAATTCCAATAAACACATGCTTTCTATAGCATACAAATCTTTCTCCTCCTACTTCTACAAAGGGGAGATTATATTTGCTGACTACTGGAATAAGCAAGGTGTTATTATATCGCCACAGCAGAAAATGTGGTCGATTGAACTTACACGTAAATATTCCCCTTTTAAGAAATTTATTTCTACTCAATTTATGATTACAAACAATTTATATATAACTCCTACCCATCTCAATAAATTCAACCCTTCTATATCTGTCTCATGTCCGTGTTGCTCACACTCTCATGCTGACATCATCCACATATTATGGTTTTGTAAGTATGCTCACAACCTATGGTGTTCTCTTAAAATAAGACTAAGTAAAATGGGATATCATAAGTCAACATTATCTTGGGAATTGGCTTTGCTCCATATTACTAACATTAAGATGACTCCTCTTAGACTCAAAGCTTATCACCATTTGTCTTTTAGTTAAGTTTTATATTACCAAACATTGGTTAGATCGTACTAAATTAACGTGGGGGGATTTTACTGCTTTGGCAATTAAATATATAACCTCCCAGAAAATGTTAATTGTTAATCCATAAAAAGATAGAAAACCAGAAATTTTGGGATTTTATTTTTCAATTATTGGTAGAGGTCTAATATATGGCTTATGATATCCCTTTTCACCAGTGGTTGTATGCCTCTATTTTTGCGATGATTTGTTTTGAAATCATATGAGTCCCAAGCTGCTTGGTGTACCTCTATGTTTTGATATGAGAACTTACAAGAAGATGGGCGCATAGTTTATTGTTTAATATTCTAGATATTGGCACTTGTGTATATAGTTTTCTTAGTTTTTTTTATTTACTTTGGTTTTAATAGGTTTTCTTTTACCTTTGTTATCCTTTGTGTTAATCTTTGAGAGATACTAACGGTTTGGTTGTATGACGTTATTATATGTAGTGATTTATAAATTGAAATAAAGAATTTTGAAAAAAAAAGAAAACTTAAGTGTTCTAAGTACTGTAAATACAGCATCACTGCACACAAATTTGAAACAGTATCTCTGCAATGGAATGTTGAACACAGTGAGTTTTGATGTTGCACACTGCTGAAAATGTATTTCCAGGTATTCTATGCCATAAAAAAGTAATAAGTACAAAAGAAACAAACAAATATACAAACACATACACACTTTAGTAACTACATCACCATTCAGATGTAAGACTCTGCATTAGGAATCATTAATTTGAATGGGATCTGAACTTTATCTGATGACCAAATGATAACAGTTATTGCCTTCCTTCCTGACAAAGAATGCTGGTGCTGTCTTCACAGCTGAACAGTGTTCATTTTCAGAATGTATTTATTTATAGTGGGTACAATAGCACTTTGACCTCTGACAACTGGTGGTTAGCACCTTTAATTTCTGCCAGCCATATGGGCCCATGGTGGTATGAAACCTGTCTCTATGTGCCCCCAAATTCTAGATATGTGAAAAAAATTATAAACTGTTATGTTTTTTAATTTACAGTTAAGTCTAAAAAGCAAAACAGTATGGGCAGAGTTACTAATTAATTGTAAGATCATGTTGCCATACTGTCTCACACAAAAAAAATGGATGGATAAATGAAAAAATCATATCTCACTAGCATGTTAAAGCTTTCACTTTTTCTGGCAAATAAGGGTGCACACTGCTCTGATAACATGTCCTAATATCAAATACATTCTGCAGAATAGCAACAAGTTGTGACACCAATGTAAGGACCAAACCAGTAACAGCAGCCACAACCCCATCACCACTGCCATAGCACAGGGGACGTATGCGAAGGCATTCTTGACTTGAAGGTAAGAAATATTATCAAAGAAAGCAGCAACTGCAAGATGAAAGTTGTAATTTAGGGCCTTTAGATCAGTAGGAATGGATTCTTAGCGAAATAAAGTGACAATTGAAGTTTAACATATCCAGGTATATTAACAGTGTCAGTATTAGAATACTGCCGATACTGACTAACTGCAAATGAAGCCCAAGCTGGAGACCAAGGGAGTCCAACTTCGTGTACAAGACAGCAACAGAAAAACATCAATGTGTGAGCATTTATGATGTATTATAACAAAAATATAGAGGCAGTGTAACAAGCAGATATGTACTGTTATAATCAGTGGGGAAAGTGCCACTTCAACTAAAGAGGCAAAACATGTGTAGATGCCTTCCTCTGTAAAGAAAGTAAAGACAAGGGAGAGAAAACATAAGGATGGGGTTTGGGTTGACTGAGCATTAGGCCCTAAAATGTGTCCAGGGTATGTAGCAAGACAGCTTAGCAAAATGCTTACGTGGACTGGCTTCCAAATCAGGTTTACATTTAGCTAGATCAAATGGCAAGAAGCCAAAGCAGAAACATGCAAGCATTCTTTTAACTCCAAGAATTAATTTGGTAGTTTTCACTCACTCTAGAAAGAATGCTGATTGGGGAAAATGGAAGTTAAAAGATACCATCAAGATTTTTGAGGAACTTCCTGAAAAAATAAGACATTTTTCTGTTTTCTCTTCAGCTGACTATACTAAATCAGTATAAAATCTGCAACAGTGGAAAGATTACTTGACAACAGGATGATGAAAATAAAGGAATAAACAAGTTAGCTAATGCAAATCATTGCCCATCATGTGAAAGTCTGTTGAGAGCAACAGCACTAAATATTTTGGTATACATAAATAAAATATTTCTAAGTAGTAAACAGCTATGCGTAGTAAATAAGAGAAGATAAACATCAGAACGCAATAGCATTTCAGGACAGGAAGTACTCAGCTGGCTAAAATGTAGAAAATTTAAAGATCTGGATGTAACAAATACAGGAAGTAAATAAATTCACTGATGTGGTGATAAGATATCCACGCTCCACACAAGAAAAGAAAAAGAAAAGAACATATGAGAACAATAACTTTCAGCCTGTTAGCTAAGACATAATAACAAAGTGAAATCTTGTCTTCATGACTGAACATGGTTTAGAGAAAAATTAATCAAGGGGGCAGACACATTGAATGAGACATGAAGTACACATTCTGACTAAAGCTTACATGTAAGACTCTGTAATGCAGTTTATGTATGATAGCAGTAAAGTCCAATGATAATATTCTGAAGAAAAATGTTTCATAGTCAGATGCAGATAATAATGTTCTGAGCAGTTATTATTTGTGTACCATCCCTTTAATCAGAGGATATAACTCACTCACACTTAACCCCTGCTGCAAAGCAATAAATCACAATCAGGTAAGGTTTCATGTAAGAGTGGGGGTTTCCCAGGTGCTTATCCCATGCAGCATTGTGTGTTCATGTTTCATTAGATCCTACTTTTTTCCTAATTATTTTAACATATACTGATGGTTAGAATTAGATAATGCCTCATCTTAAACTGCAGGTAGTGATGGCAAGGCTCATTCTAAGAAAAGTTTTTTTTCCCTTTTTTTTCAGTTAAAACAAAAATGAAAAGTTTTAACTTTAACCTTAAATGTACCCCCCACACACACCTGCAACACACTGCACTGTCAAAATGCCAAGATTGCAGGAGAAAGCTTTTTATAAAATAACCTTTCTTGAACTCAGCAGTAATACTGTTTTAGACTATTGCACATTGCAAGGTTTTTAAAGCATATAGTGACATTTAATAGTTTATTATAATATGTAAAGGTCTGAGTAAAAATGCATACAGTAGTTTTCTTACAGTAAACAGTAGAACAATGTATACCATTTAGCACCAGTGGAAAGTGACGTGAACCATTTTATCTTTGTCTCACAGCTGGACAAAGCTGTTTTCCTGTTCATGTCTTAGTCTAGCATTATGCACTTTACTTTTTAAAATTTATGTCAAACCAGAAAAAAAGAGTGAATGTACTATGGAAAAAAACGTGTGGTTCTTTTGTGAGACAGAGTACCTTTAAGATTTAACCATAAATAATGTATTTTCTTTTGCAGGCATCACAGACAAATGTGTCAGAATAGCTCATAAATCATTTAACTTTCACAAAATCTTTACCTACTGCAAGCTGCTAGGCTGGAAAAGAGAAGTCCACCAACTGCATGTATATAGTTTGGGTAAAGCAAGCTACTGCTTTACTATAAGACAACTTTTGAGCCAGTGGCTTTATGTTCCCTTTGTCTGATGTAGGCATTCTGAGCAGGCTATGTAAAACAGCATGTATTCCAGGTGTGACAACTGATGATTTTTGTGACAATGTTTATAAACTCAGTCAGAAGTGGGATGATATTATAATGCAAAAAACAATCCCCGGGATTCATGAAGCTTGCACCAGGCGCAGGCGTAGCATAGGTGGTATAACGCCAAATATGGCCGCCGAGCGATTCAGGTACGATCCATTTCCACGTGCACGACCAGCGTATGCCAGATCTGAGCAGCTCTCGGCTCATGTATGCTAATCACCCCATGCACAGTAGTGCAGCATGCAAATGAAGGTACATAGCGAGTCATGAAGTGGTACAGGCGTAGCGTAAGCATACAGAAATGTAAACCAAAAAAAAACGGTTTACATTTTTCCAAACAGAACATTGGAGCCATGGCAGCGGACCAAACTTATGTATTACAAAGTTAACATATGCCAATGGCTAAATATACAGCCAATGGCATAAAAAAACATGCAAAACACATAAAAAATAAAAAATAACATTTAATGTCATGGCCACACTAATGCAAAGTACAACCGCAGGGCATGTGTGCGCATACGGGAACACAAGGAAAATATATACAGATATAATAAAATTGCAATGTAACACAAATCATGATTTCACCATAATAGTCAATGGTATGCATGCTACACCACAACCAAGCTGCAAGGGTTGCTAAGGGTCTGTGACAGTGTTCAGCACTGTAACTATGAATTAGAAGTCAATGCCATGTAAATGAGGCAAGTAATACTGAATCGCAAACGTCCTGCCGGCCTAAGGGTGTACCATATGGTGCAGCGGTACAACACTGAGGAGTGGTCTGGAGGTATACATGACATCAGCAGTGGCGTGTGCCACCGTAGCTGTAAGCACATTGGAGCATTGCAAATCTGGGTTGCCCAATGCTAAGCAAAGCCGCAGGATAGGGGTGTGGATGTAGCCATTGCTTTGCTTAGCTGAGAGCACACATGGTGCCTGAAAGCGCATGTGTACGTGGATGACAACGTACTCGAAACCCGGTAAATGGCCGCATGCAGCGCGCACCACAGCTGAAACAGGAAGGTTACGGGAAAACAATAAGGAAATGCCACAGAAGGGTAATTGGAGTACAACTGAGTAATTAACTCACAGTGGTCCATTGACGGCAGCTAACAAAGCTGCTAGTAGCAACCTGCAGAACAGGATAGGGGAGGTGTTGGATTGCAAAGAAAAGAGAACTGTCACCGCAGAGCAGAGCAAACCTGCAGTAGATTGGCTATAGAACACATTTCGCAACACAATCCTGGTTTGGGAAAGTACAAAACAAGAAAGTAAGCTGCTGGATGCATGCCCGACAATGGGACAGGAATCGTTAAGAAAAGTGAAGGCAAGGGCAAGAGGTGATCCATGGCAGCTAAATGTAATTCAACACCAAAGGTACCACAATAGCAGTACTTCTGGTAAAACACATAAGTAAGATATCCTGCAGCTCTGATTGTACATACACACCCTATGACATCATCAGTGTTCAAAGCACAATAGTATAAAGTGTGAACGCACCTCACATACACTCGTGTATTCCCAAACACTGCACCACTGGTGTAAACAGACAGGGAACTTTTACAGTGTACTTGTTGGGAGCTGCCATAGCTGTGATTCATCACCATGTGTTGGAGACTGAAGGTGGTGTGGAGGATGATGCTGACAACCACCTCAGGCCCTGGAGGAGGAGAAGAGTGTTCAGACCAAGGGTAACCTGCCAGGGGCTACATGATCTGGAGATAGTAGAGCATTACAGGGTGGACAGGGACATCATACAGCAAATTGTAGAGCTGTGCCAGCCACGCCGCAGATCCAGAAACAACAGAGGGGAACCCATCCCAGTGGACACGAAGGTAATTGTAAGCTTGAGAATACTAGCCACAGGTACCTTTCAAAGGCCAACTGGAGATATCATGGGGATCTCACGAGCATCAGCATCCAGGGTACTCCACCAGTTCCAGGATGACATGTTACCACATGCCAATGAGCATATATACTTCCCCCGAACTCAGGAGGAGTTGGCCAGTAATATGCATCTCTTCCACCATGTGGCAGACTAACCAGGGGTACTGGGTGCAATAGACTGCATGCACATACATAATAAGTCACCACCCGGTGAGCATGGTAGGCGCTACATAAACCACAAGGGATACCACTCCATCAAGTGCCAGGTCATGTGTAATGCCCAGGGCATTATCACGGATGTGTGTGCTGGCAGCCCTGGAAGCTACCATGGCTCCCACATCTGGCATGCCTCACAGCTGTATCAGGTATTTGTCAGGGGGGACATCCCATATGACCACCTTGTGGGGAATGCTGGATAAGCACTGGAGCCGTGGATGATGACTCCCATCAGAAATGCACACACACCCATGCAAGAATGCCTTAATGAGGCACAAACCAGAATCATCATAGAGCATGTGTTTGGAATGCTGAAATTATGGTTCCGTTGCTTGGACATATTTGGTGGAGCCTTGCAGTACTCTCTAGGGACGTGTGCCCACATCTTCATAGTATGTGCCATGCTACATAATATGATCCTGCGGAAACAGCTGCAGCAGGGACATAATGGTGAAGGCTCTCACAGCCCACCGCAATTGCCAAGGGCATCACAGGCACAGAGGGATTCAGACCACGAACACCCTGTGCCAGCCCCAGTAGGCAGACAGAGGCATGCCCAATATGCCCATGCCTTGGCAAAGAGGGAACGTATAGCACATACACTGACAGTGTAGGCCCCTACAGACTGACACACTTCTCCACCTGCACACACAGTAAAATGGATGGCACACACACACGACCACCTGTAAATTGTTATGTATAGGTGGTCTACTGTGTGAATCCTACATAGGCAGCCCTCAACTATTGCATACACAACAGCTATTGGTACAAGGTAAGTCAACACCTGAACAGTAAATGAAGCTAACAGCATGTGTTGATACTGTATGTATAGGTTCCTAGGTACATCAGTAGGTACATGCCTGATTGTCAGAGGCCATTCATCAGCCTAGGCAAAATGTGTCTGCTGTCGCCACCCTATCGATTAACTAACTGTCCCTCTGTGGAGCAGAGCCAATTGCAGGATCCCTGGAGTGTAACCACTGTTCCCCACCCACTCTGCAAGGATTCCCTGGTGTCTTAATGAGGGGCTCCATATAATGTAATCAGGGATGTAGTTCCAAAGCATGGGGAGTACCTATGACAGGTATCTGTCACCCCAGCATTCTCCAGTTATGGTTGTGGCAAGGTGTAGCACATTACAGTGTGTGGCTCACTGTGACATGGATTCCCACAGCTGGAGCACATCCATTAAACATCACTTGGACATACCATTAATAGGTATCATCCATATGTAAACTAACTGAGTTACACATTTGTTTGCAGTATGGAGGAACAGCCGTAGTACAGTCCACATACAAAACACCATAACACTTGTACATATCCCAGATGCCCCAGTGGTAAAGCCACTGACTGTGTCGTGCATGTTCCCAGTTCCACGACCTGCAAGGGCTGTTACGTAATTCTGATGGCACGAATAATGGATGTTGAATGCAGGTCATTAGAACATGTTTAAGCACATGTTAGTGGGTTTATACACCGGCAAGTGACAGTAAGCATTGTTTAAACATGACTACACGGATATGTGCAAAATAGGTCTAAGCTTTGCTGAATATCACGCAGATCACGGTCAATGATGGCCAGAACAGCTGAAATCTGTGTTATTCACCCTTGTACTAATAGTGCCTGCTCTGAGAGCTAAAACGACCACTGCCAGGAGTAGAACACGCAACCATGTACACAATCACCTACCACTAAGCTACCTGAGATGTACCAACGGCAGGTGTGTATTGTGACAGGTTAAAACACAAAAGGGCGGAGTTCAGGAAATCGTATACACAGCCATGTACCCAACGAAAGGTTCTCCCTCTCTCTCTCTCTGTACACACACACACACACACATATATATATATATATATATATATATATATATATATATATATATATATATATATATATATAGAGAGAGAGAGATAGAAAGGGTGATAGAGAGATATATGTCAATATATACGGATATACATATATCTGCAAATATATAGATAGGTTAACAACATGTGCACAACCATGGAAGTACAAATAAATAGGATACTACCAAATATCGAATGCTTTATATACCGACACGTGTAATCGCAAGGCTTAAAGACCGGAAGCCCACAGTACCGGAACAGTAGAACCGCGAGTACTATTATCACGATGTTAAGGGACATTTAGTTATTGCTGCTGGTACTGCGGTCCAAGTAGGTACTGTGTTTAAGTGTGTTTCTGATTGCTGTAGTGTGTGTAAGTGTGTGTTCTGAGTGTGGTGTGTGTTTCCGTGGGACTGTAATGTGTGTGTGTGTTTGCTTCATGTGCCTGTTCGTGCTAACTCAGAGGTAGATTATTACAGTAGGTGTGGTCATAGCCGGCCTTAGGCATAGGCCAACTAAGCAGCTGCCTAGGGCGCCGATTTAGTGGGGGCACTTTACCAGTATTTATTTGGTGTAGGTAGACTAGGATGGGAACACTGGGTGGTGTGATGGGGGGTGCCATTGTGCCCTTTGCCTAGGGCACCAGTAGACCTAAGGCCACTCCTGGGTGTGGTGTGGGGGGCGAAGCCACCCACATGGGGTGTGTATGGGGTATGACCACCTGGCCATATGTAGTGTTGGATGGTTTGCTTGGATGTGATGGGTAGCAGTGTGTCTGTGTGTGCGTGTGTGTGTTCTGTGTTTGTGTTAGTTCCAGGAGTTTGACTGTTGCGAGTTTGAGTGTTCGGTATTGTGGGGTTTTGGAGTCTGTGAACGGTACTGTGGTTGTTGGACGTATGTGCATTCCTGAATCCATGGGTATGCCGTATACAGCAGTTGAAGTCTTCAAATATGTGCACAACATGGACCATAGCAATCACAAATTCCGCCATGACTGAACGTTATGAACAAAGGATATGCGGACTATATTATAGCAACAACCCCCGCCTGGGTGTGGGTAATGCTGGATTTACCCACGGTTGTCTTTGTTTGACCACTTGGGCTTCATCCTCGTGAACAAACCACACCAACTGTGGGTAAATTCACCATTACCCACACCCAGGCATGGGTTATTGCTATAATACACTATTACAAATATGTGCTATGGACATGAGCTAAACATGGGGTTAACACCTGTCCCACCTTGCGAGGGGCAGTCCCTCGATGTGTGGTAGTGTCCTGACCAAATTGAGAAAAAATACCAATGTCCTACAATCTCGAGACGTTCTGCATGTTCCATAGTGAATATAATGGTTGCATAAAATAGTCATCTGTATCTAACATACCTACATGTAACAAGAAACAGGATAAGCAAGTAAATCGCTACAAGAATATAAGCTTTTATATAGGCATATATGTAAAGTTCTATACTTCCTACTGACCGTGGGTATGTGTAGGCCTCTAAAATCCGATGTGTGTCTTGCAAATGTCCCACTATGGCCATTTGAAAAGGTGGCAACCCAAGCAAAAGAGGTTCAGTTACCAACACAACTCCAATGAGTGCAAATATCTGTGACAGAAATACACGAGACAGCTTTCATGTAGCAACATTTCATTACATACCGATGTATTTCCGGAGGGATTGAAGGATCAACATCATCTGCATGCTATATAGGAACCAATTAACAATGGCTTAATGAATAAGCCTGCAATAACCATAGTATTAGTCTACTAAATTATAGGTCTTCAATTAGGGAAGGAGCCCTCACACACATATGTAATATGTATAAATGCAGTCCCCACAAACCTTTATCTGCTATGTACACCCACCTACATCTCCCCCACACCCGAAACAATTGCAATACAGACTGTAATAACATCACAAACATCCACTCACTCAATGACATCTGCAGAAGCCTTAACATACCTTGTGAGAGACACACTATAATGGCGCTATGTGAAATCATTGCTGTTGTACAATGGAACAGACGCCGATGTTACAGGTTTTGTTTGCAATAGTCTCATATCAGACGGTTGAGATAACAGCTACACTCACATGTAGAACTACATCCTCTAGCCATTGCACACAATCCACGGGGGACATGAAGCTAAAATATCTCTGTGTCTCTCCATATAGCAGTTGCAATTCATCACAAGCAACACATCCAGGCTGTCTTCCTCGAAGGTAGGGCAAAGGGACAACGCCCAAGTGGAGTATTCAATTACACCCCACTGTTGCCATGTAATTGGTTAATGGAGTAGCTGCACAGCTGATGTGCATGTAATCATCTACTCCAGAACACCAATTGGTGGCAGGATACCACATGTTACTGGTATCTACGTATAAAAGGATGGCTTGTCATACATTCAAACCGTATGCACATACGAGAAAACCGTTAAAACAGAAAAGGAATAAGACTGATATTTTCATAAACTCGGACTACTAAGAAGGTATGTAGAACACTCAGTATGTTAGTGTATGTAGTGCCTGTTCTGTATTAATGAAAGTGTACGCAATGCATATAGTGGGAAAAGGTATTATGTAGTGATGTATTGTTGAGCATAGTAACACTTGTAGAAATTGTGTGTACTGCTGTGGTCCACAAGGTAAACACCTCATACATCACAAGGGATGCTACATAAGGGCTTTAAACACAACAATTCTACTCCAGCTGCTGTCAGTGGCAGGGTTTTCCAACAAGTACGTGCCATAACAGGGGATAGTATATACTGATATACTGTAACAGTAGGCATATGTATGGGCGTATAACTGAGAATAACATGTCTAAGGTGGTCCTGCTGTGCAATTAGGATTTGCATTATGGGCTATTGTTGCAAAAATGTGAAATGTACAGTATTGTAGGTAGATATGTCTAACATTTTACATAGCATTACTGTTATATTATACAAACATCAGGAATGTCTATTGGCATGTACAATGCACAATAACAGGATACATATGACTTGTAGTCACCAGACAGTGTAACAGCATGATAGCTAATTGAAATGGAAGAGCTACTCAATTATCCATGCATAAAGGACATGTAATAGCTTCATAGGTTCATAGTTAGGTACTATGCTGTCTGGCCAAGTCCATTCGTAAGCCCAGCTACAGTGTTTTCACTTGTGGCACCTCCCTAGGTTAGTGTCCTGTGCCTGTGCACAGCAGAGCCATTTGTTTCCTGCACCTGTGTACAGTAGAGCCACTGCAGTGATCCCTGGCATACATGTCTGTCTCCCATCCACCTATCGAGGTATCTCTTGAAGAGTGCTAGTGAGGGTCCCTGCCTGATGTACATAGGAATCATGTTCCAAAGCATGGTGAGTGTCCGGTTCAGGAATGTATCCCTCCAGCACGTCCTAGTCATCGTTGCGTTTGGTTACATATCCCAGAGCATGTGGATCTCAGTGGCTTTTGCTTATGTGGAGCATATCCATCAATATTGTTTTGGACATGGGCCTTGTATGTTCAGCAGAGATCACCTCTGAGTATGCAGTATGCAAATGAGTACAGTTGGGGTTTCTGTAGTTGGGCTGCATACGTCATCCTTCAGAGGTCAGTAATCCTCTTGGTGTGTTAATGTTGTGGTATTTAAAGCCATTGCTGTTGTCTCATAAGGTACATCCCAAATGGGGTTTTGTATACCCTGTAACATGTTTCATAAGTCAGGAGTAGAGAGGTACAATGGCTGCCTTTGTTCCGGCTACAAACCCATTACAGATTAGGGTGGCCACGTAGAAGGATATCCACGCCACCTTTTCAATATGGTTATCAAAGGAGTGGGTGCTATCTACTTGTGTTCTAAGATCCCTTATAATGTGTTATGTATGTAGGGGACTACCACCTATGTGATAGTCAGCGGGTGATTGGTGTAATCCAAAGGGGATGTCTATGCACCTTGTGGCATGCAGCTTGAGGCCATGTCATTGACACCAGTAATCCATCACAGTAACACCCTTATGGAGGGTGTCTGTATCAGCTGGTGAATCAATCATAGCCCCTAGTTTGCAGTCATCTGCAAACCTATTCAGGGTAAGTCCTTCTGTGCTAGCCTGTACCTCAGAGAAGCATATACTGAACATGAGGGGCCCTATGACCGAGGACTGGGGTACGCCAATTGTAACTGATTTACAGTAGGAACTAGGGTTTGCTACCCTCACTGGGTGGGTTCTGTCTGTGAGCCACTTTGTGTAACATCTTGTAACGTAGGAGTTGATGTGCAAGTGGATGTGTATGTTGACAATACCAGAATGGGGAACGGTGTTGAAAGCCATTGAGAGGACAAGGTAGGCTGTGTGGACCTCCTTACCCTCATCTACTACCTTGGTAACTGTCTCAAAGGACTCCACCAGGTTTAGGAGTCATGGTCTGGCCCTAACAAATCCAAACTGGGTGGTATAAAAGGTTTGGAGGCCACCAATGTCTCTGTGAATGAGATCCATGATGATGTGCTCCATAGCCTTGCAGAACAGTCTAGTCAGGCGTATAGGGCAATAGTTCCTCTGGTCCATTGTGGCGCCACCTTTGTGGAGTGTGATAACTGTTGCTGTGCACCATTCAGGGGCCACAATGCCTGATACAAGGCGATTTGTGAATTTGGTGCCCAAGCGGGCAGCCATTTCGTTTTGAAGTTTGTGTAAATCGCAGCCTGGGATGTTGTACGGTCACATGGATTCTGTGCTCCTGGCTTTAGAGAGTGCAGCTTGGAACTGCGTAGTTGTGACTGCAGGGACTCTGCATTGTTCCTGTATAGATTTGGGCCCTTTAGGGTGTGAGAGGGGTGTAAAGTTAGCACTGAACCTATCTGCCAGGATGTTGCCAATATCAGTCGATTCTGTAATGTTCGTGCCTAACTGCTGTATGTCAGAGCAGATGTGGGTATCGCCATCGAGAGTAGTGACATACCTCCAGAACGCTTTGTGGTAGTCCTTGGAATGAGTCACAGTAATGCTTACGTAGCTAGCTTTGGAGGATGTGATAAGGGATATCAGATTTCTACTGAGGCTGATCAGGGAGCTACCCCACCCATGGGATTGTACTCTACTTTCCTCCTTCTGTTATACATTATGTCCATGGCAGTGGACACCCAGAGTGGCATCCGTTATCTGGTGGGTACCATCATGGCTCTGTTTGGGATAGCATGATCCATGCAGTCGTGTAAGTGCTAATTAAGTGCAGTTGTGTATGATTCAGCATTTTTAACTATATTGTCCAGCTGCACGGGTGTCATGACATTTACTACTGCTGTCATAAGAAGCCTGAAGTTGACTTTGTAGAAATATTGTACTGTGTTTTCCATGAAGGGTGTGGTGCCGGGATGTGGATAACAAGGGTGATTATCATACGTTAGGATCTGACCAACGAGGGGATAACCCCAGGTGTGGGACACTAGTCACACATATTGGTAATGTCCAGGTCTAGGATATTGTTGGCCCTGGTGGTGGTGTGGATAGGTTGATCCAGCCGATTGGAGGTTATGAATCCCAGAAAGCATTGGCCTAATGTGTCGGTACATGAGTACGTATCCCAGTTAAGTGTGGGGTAGTGTCAGTCGCACATCAGTAGTTCCTGTTTGAACCCTACTTTCCAGTACACCAAGAAGTGAGAGCCGTTAACTGTGGGGTATGGTGTGGAATCAGTAGCAAGCTACAATTTGTATAGCAGTTATGGCCACAGTTAGTTGCACTTGGATTACCTCTGATGCATTGTGCTAAGCAACCAGCCTGGAGGTGTGTACATCCTTGAGAAATATGGACACACCTCCGCCGTGGGTGTTCCGGTCTTGGTTACATGACTGAAAGGTGTGGTCTGAGTAATAGCCTGTTAGTGCAGGGGTGCTCTCAGGAGCCTAGAAGCAGGTCCCAGTCACTGCAGAGATATCGAAGTGGTCCATTACAAGGAGTGCCTTGGGTAAGTGCATTTGAGATGAAGATGTCAAGCACTGAGTAACATTACCCTCAGGTTTTGCTTACCTGTTCCTGTTATGGTGGTGAATATGTTATTTGAACCGTGCCTAAAACAGGCACTATAGGAGCAGCAAGAGCCTTAGACGTTATCCGTAATCCCAGGGCTGACAGGTGCAGGTCATCTGTGCCAAAGCATCGTGTTCTGTCGACCATGACATTCAAAGCAGACAGATACTGGATACCCTTGGAATGACACCAGAAGCATAGCCAACTGTTGAAGTGAATAATTCAGTCATTGTACTGCGTTATCAATCTGGACAAATGCAGAATGCTTCTCAGGGTTAGGGCGATAACCTGCATGGGCTGCAAGATTGGAGAGCTATTGCATGTCTCTGTACATGTAGCCCAGGAAGTTACATCTCAGGGCATTCACACTAACATGGAGAATGACAGTCATATTGTACCTGTTGAAGAGTGACCTGAGTGCATAGGTTATGTTGCAGATCCTGTTACCCGACAGACAGCTGAAAGTGACTATCACGTTGTGTAGCCTGCTGAGTGGGACATCAGTGTGACCGCATATAGAGTCACCTATGACTAGTATGTTGGGTATGTTATATCGCCCTATTGGCTGTAGTTGATGGGCACACGAGTCTGTGGGCTATAAGTAATTGGTGTTGTGTTGGGTGATGGGGGCTGCCTGCATTTCTGCTTCAGAGTCCTCTATTGCCTACACAGAGTAGTATTGAGAGGCTCCGCAAATGTTGTAGTCTTACTATGTGTGGCCTGTGGTGGTGGAGATCTAGTGAGACTATGTGATGAGTGTGGTGTGGTGCAAATGTTAAAAATCCCCACATGATTGTCAGGTTCAGTCTGGGTTGGAGAGAGCATTACCTCCAGCATGGCTACATATGTGCATCTCCCACAGGTTGTAGTGTTGTATGTTAGGAGGGGAGCACTGACTGTGTACACGAGACAATTTCTATATTGCCTCATGATGCCCATATTCATCATATAGACAGGCGTTAACACTGGGAATTGACACTTGGACATGCCTGATATACTGAATATTCAACTATTTCTCACTAGATATGTGAGGTAAGTGTGTACAACAGCTGTTTTACTCTAAGCAAGCTGGAAATGTAAGTACAAACAGTGTTTACCTGTAGGAAATGAGTAGGATTGAGTGCTATAGTAATTAGTAGCTCATGAAGTGCTTACATGTTCTGAACAAGTGCTGAGCATGAATAAGCAATACAGATAGGGTGTCGGATAAGATAAACTCACTGCTCCCCCCAACAGGTACACAATCACATATCCATGAACACTACAGAGCCCCTGTAACCATAACTATGATGGTACAAGGTGCACTCAGGCTGCATGTGACCTGTCCACATCCCTGGTTGTATCATACACATATAGCAAAACAGTTTGCTCTACACATACACATAATGTAAAACATAGCTTCATGTCAGTCTGTGAAAACACTGAATGGTGCACGCCAACAGTTATCACAAACCACAAAGTGGAGACACCACTCATAATAGGAGGCACTGCACTATTACCCTGCTGAGTCTGGTCTGAAAGTCCATGAACCTTAATCAACATATATGTTGTTAGCAGTACAGATGTAGATGACAGTACAGATGATTTCACACTGCATATCATACCTGTGACAGGTCATAGGACATCATCACCCATACTGTGTTCCACCTACACTCAGTATACTAGATGTACCTTTGTATGTCACAGGAGTGTTCTGCCAGTGGCCTGTTGACAGAACCAACACTACAAAGGGTGTCTGAGTGACATGTGCATATCACACCAGTGGCAGTTACAGTAAAAAAAGGTTAAAGTTTTGAACTCCCCCTCATTGTAGCCCATACCACACAGACAAATGGGAGGCATCTGCGTATGTAAGTATGTGAATGGCCATGACCTATGAGCAATAGCTGACTCAGTGTTGTGGACAACATACAGAATGGGCTTTGTGGGTGAGGTGCATGACATATGTGCACAATCTGACAGCTGCATATTGCATTGTCTCCACTAGGTTAATAACCCTGTACCCATGAACTACCACCTAGGCAGTGGTCAACATAATGGACACTGTGTGTAAGGGATGGTGCTGTGCAGTTTACCTCCCTGAGCTAGTGACATCACCAAGCCTATTAGGTAGTCATAAGAAGCAACCCTAGTCATGACAGGGTGCCATCCATGAGCAAGGAGATCATTGTACAGACATACTCATCACTCAAGTGACCAATATCGGATCACATATCACCTTTAAGGGGTATTGCCCATGCTTGGATGGGCGACACCAGCCTTCACAATCCTCATCTCCACTATGCAGCATGCTCCCTATCCTGCACAAAGACATTTTCAACACTGTGATGTTGGACGTGTTACACGTACATATCCTGATCTGAAATACATACATCATGGACAGCCACCTTCCTAGTACAAGGATCACCACATGCTGGACAGATCCTTGTGCCATACACGTTACATACTCCTGCCATACTATGCAACCCTGTCCAGCAAAGCTGCACATTTCATCTCTGTCAGACATGGTGTGATGACCGCATGGTAGATGTATCATGAACCGTCTGGATCACTTATGTGGCACTGATTCACCTGGTGGCGGGAACATGGCTGAAGGATACATCTAGAAAATCTTACATCCTATGCTCATACATGGCAAAGGGCATACACACTACTACATGACCTTGGCCGTACATGCTATAGTTGATAACCATCCCTGCAAATACCATCCTGTTAGCCATTGTCCCATGTGTATCACATGTGCAACACAGGCAATACATGGCAGGATGTTGAACTGCTATACAGTGCCATGTAGATGTATATGGCAAAACACATGCATGTAAATGTTTCCGTGTGCATGTCTGCATTGTCACATGTCCATTAAGGCAGTGTATGTGTTGATATGTGACATATACACAGCATCAAGGTCAATAGCATTAATGTGGACACATCCAGGCATGTGCTGATAGGTAAGAACACCAGTACAGGCAAACAGACATGCCCACATCAAGACAGCATTCACATGGAGTATGAGCAATGTAATGAGGTGACACACATATATGGTGATAATATCCAAGCCCATTGGGTGCCACATGTGTGTGACACAAACATGTCAGTGGTGTCAGTGTCATGAAGATTTGCAAAGACAGCTGTTCATATGTACTAAATGTAATACACATGTATGTGCAGCTGTATCTCTGTGCATCTCAGAGATACTGTGAGCTGTCTCCATCATTATGTCTTCCAGATATGCCTCAATCAAGACTGCCAGCTTATAGCCACTTGGAGGATGAGGCCCTCATACTTTATCTCCAAGATAACTATGAGGTATTGTTCAGCCATGTGCCACAGCATGCCCAGCAGTGTGCTGACCTGTGGCAGGAACTTCGCAGGAGGGTTAATGATGTGGGAGGCCATAACCACACCTACCAGCAGGTGCACAGACACTGCACGGACCTGATCAGACATGCGAAACAGCATGCGAATGCAATCGCCAGGGAACAAGGTACAATAGGTGGTGGGCCACCAACTCAGCCACCACTCACACGTACCAAGGAGCTTACTGGCCAACATGGGGACACCATCAGAACAGCATCCACAAACCCTAGCTGCCATCGTGGAGGTGGGTGTCTCCCAACCACCGAGCCTGGAGTTGCCTGGTAAGTCACTACTGCACATATAACTATTATATCCCATTTAGTTGCATGTGTCACTGTACAATATGTAATGTAACATCATATGCAAGATATGTTTACATACATGCCACATACTATAGTATGCTACCCTGTGTATGCACACATGTGCATACTCCATAGTATATCCTATTGTACTGGTGAATGTGTTAACATGCACATTGCACCCTGTAGCTGTCATATAGTCATGGATAATGATCATACTGCTGTGTCACCCATATATAGGTACCTCTGGTGTGCCACAGAGACAGCAATTCATTGCAGGTGCGACAGTTATCAGTATCAGGCATGTTAATGCACAGATCTATTCACCATGTGGCCAGTTACCACATGTACGCATAATGTATGGTCCGGTCACGATATACAGGTCGCATCTTTAATCAATCAAACTGGCTACCCATGTGCAATACATAAAAACTAAATGAAACACCGACATGAAACCACAGAAACTGTCATTGCTAGATGTGTGGACAGCTGTGCATACAACGGTGGAGGTGTTGTTCAATGTAGGAATATGTGCTATACATCAGAGCAACACATGTGGAGTACGCAAACAGTACTACACAGTGAGCTGGAATATGGGCAGCCCACAGGATTCACCATTGTGGAATATGCCCCTGCAATGAGTGCACACATTGTGATGTGCCATCTGACATGTCCATGACATGTAGTGGTCATGCTGCAATATTGTCTCACTATCCCATAAAACATACCCCACATACCAAACATAGAACCCTTTGTCTGCATAACCCTGTGGACAGTGGAGTATCTGACATCTATGGGTGTATGTCATATGGGACAACACAGACATGTGAGATAGACGGCCATCACAAACATTTGGCCAACACATGTTCACACATGGCCATGGAGGATGGCCAGAGACATGTAGCAACACACAGTGGATGTGATGTGTTTGTGTGTACTCCCTGTTGTACATTGGCTACACATGGTCCAACTATAGCCTTTGTTGAATGGTTATATAGCAGATGTGGAACACTGGACATCCTACAAGCCTGTGCACAAGCCTGCGCACAGCTTGTGGAGGCGCCACTTAATTCGACCACATAAGATGTGTTGAACATCATGACTGTGTCACAGCATGACAGTAGTCACCTGTACAGCATCCACATACATACACAGACACCACATCAGGCCACAGATACAGTACATTTCCCTTGCTGCTGTTGGACATCACTCTCAGCCATGCACCTCGTGTGTGTGGTACACAAATGTCATGTGGGACATGGTGTATTGACAAGTCTGCCATGTGTGGACATGGTTGCCAAGCAGCTAAGAAATGTTAGCAATTGTGCAGGGGTGTCATCCGTATGTCCTTCGGTGACCTGTCACACATGACACATCATGGTTTAGTGTGTATACACCTCAGCGACGTGGGTCACAATCCACAGTATTTATGTATTCTGTATGCACACAGTCATGGCTATGCACTGTGTGTGTAATCCACGCTGTATAGCAATGGAGATGTCTCATGATTCCATGCAATGGTACTGTGTCTGTACTTCACACTGTATAGCAATATAGACACCTCATAATACCCTTCAATGGTCATGCACATCTGCTAAAAGTGCATTTTATCTGTAGGGCGTACAGACAACATTGCAATGTAACACCATTACACCACTGTACATGTGTCAGGACACCATTGTGTCAAACATGTATGCATGTCAATGCACACGTCAGCATATTACATGTCATACTACATATTAATGTCAAGGTCATATGCCTCACATCAGCCATGTGTACTGTTAACCTGTGCTGGTCCACAGGGTGTAACACAGGGATGCATGCTTACTACCATGATTGTGTGAAATGCATGGCTTCTGCTATGACACATGTTTGCTGTTGTGTGCAACCAAGGGATGTATGATAACTACCACTATTAATGTCTGAGCTGCATGCCGTCTGCTGTATCACATGCATGTTGCATGCCTTCTGTCAAATCACATGCATGGTGTGTGTGTGTGTGTGTGTGTGTGTGTGTGTGTGTGTGTGTGTGTGTGTGTGTCTGTGTGTGTGTGTGTCTGTGTGTTCGTCTGTGTGTGCATCTGTTTGTGTCTGTGTGTGTGTCTCTATTGTAATGTAGAGTCTTTGTTTGCCTTCACAGGTGATGTAGGTGCGTTACCCTCCTGCGGTCCACCTGATGTTAGTGTCCCCACAGACTCTAGCAGTGATGATGAACATATGCTTGAGGTACAGGCAGGGTTGTCAGGGGCTGAATCTGTGACATTGGCTGCCATTCCACCTATATACTCCTCTTCCCCGCACACAGTTCTCATGCCAACACATACCCCATCACCAGTGGCCATAGAGGAAGGACAGTTAGCGTGTGTTAGCTTGGAACAGGATTGTGTGGTGGCTACGGAAGGTGTGTATTCACACCATTGTGTCAGTCAAATGACTGCAGATGTGCCACACAGGCATGTGGCCAGTGCTGCTCGTAGGAGGACCCCTGGCTGACATGCACCTGCAGGACAGAGCGCAGCAGCTGGTGTCACCAGATGCATGTTTCAGACTGTAATGGTGGCACAGGCACATGCTGAATGGCAGAACAGAGAAGGGCAGAGGCTGCAGAGGGCTGCTATCCATTCTTTAAATGACAACATCCAGACATTGGCAAAGGCTCAACAGCAGATTGCTGAAGTTTTGGACAGACGATTGGGGGCGCGTCGTAAAAACAGAGTACTCATATGTGTGCAGAGCTGATATTTCTGGGTTTGCTTTTTTTTCTCCTTTAAACCTGGTGCGCAGTGCACACACCCACTTAGGCAATGTAAAGAGTGCTAGGCAGCCTCAGACACTCACCCTTGCTTAGCTCTGCTAGGCTAAGGGCAAACTCAAGCCACAGGGCTCCAGTCCGCTTACAGTATGCCTGACACACTGGATGTAGGCCAGCTACACCATTGAACACACTGGTTCACAGGTATGTACACCGTAACTGCCAGCATCCATGTCGATGTCCGCATTCCTAGAAGGTCATATTGACTGTCTTGAAAGGTGTAGTGTCTGTGGCACATCTTGTATCTATGTAGTGTTGTAATAGTGGTCCGTAGACAGGCAGTTGTCCTGCTCACACCAGTGATGTGTGTTTGTCTCCATCTGCCTTGGGACAGTAATATGCTTTTAGACTGTTCACACTCCATACAATCCCTATCAGCGTCTGTTCCATTGTTGATGATGTCACCCACCTAGAAGTATGCCTCTGGGAGTGTTGTGATCCAGTAATCTCAGTAGCGTGTTCTGTAACTGCGTAATGCTGTAGTGTGATAAGGTAGTTAGGTCTATGTTCTAATCCCAGCCATGCCCATTGTGTGTGTGAGTTTCCAGCTGCCTGGGGACAGAATAATGCTTTTAGACTGCTCACTCTCCATACAATACCTATTGGCATCTTTTCCATTGCTGATGGTGTCATCCACCTAGAAGTATGCCTCTAGGAATGCTGTCATCCAATAATCTTGGTAGTGTGTTCTATAACTGCGTAATGCTGTAGTATGATATGGTAGTTAAGTCTAGGTTCTTATCCCAGCCCTGCCAATTGTGTGTTTCCAGCTGCCTGGGGACAGAGTAATGCTTTTAGATTGCTCACTCTCCATACTATCCCTATTGGCATCTTTTCCATTGCTGATGATGACACCCACCTATAAGTATGCCTCTGGGAGTGCTGAGATCCAGTAATCTTGGTAGCGCGTTCTGAAACTGCGTAATGCTGCAGTGTGATAAGGTAGTTAAGTCTATGTTTTAATTCCAGCCATGCCAATTGTGTGTGTGTGTGTGTGTGTTTCCAGTTGCCTGGGGACAGAATAATGCTTTTAGACTGCTCACTCTCCATACAATCCCTATTAGCATCTTTTCCATTGCTGATGATGTCACCCACCTAGAAGTATGCCTCTGGGGGAGCTGTGATTGAGTAACCTCGATAGCGTGTTCTGTAACTGCACAATGTTGGAGTGTGATAAGGTAGTTAAGACTGTGTTCTAATCCCAGCCTTGCCAATGGTGTGTGTGTGTTTCCAGCTGCCTGGGAGACAGATTAATGCTTTTAGACTGCTCACTCTCCATACAATCCCTATTGGCATCTTTTCCATTGCTGATGATGTCACCCACCTAGAAGTATGCCTCTGGGAGTGCTGTGATCCAGTAATCTTGGTAGCGCGTTTTGTAACTGCATAATGCTGTAGTGTGATAAGGTAATTAAGTCTATGTTTTAATCCCAGCCATGCCAATTGTGTGTGTGTGTTTTCAGTTGCTTGGGGACAGAATAATGCTTTTAGACTGCTCACTCTCCATACAATCCCTATCGGCGTCTGTTCCATTGTTGATTATGTCACCCACCTAGAAGTA
Organism: Protopterus annectens; assembly: GCF_019279795.1. Taxonomy (NCBI): domain Eukaryota; kingdom Metazoa; phylum Chordata; order Ceratodontiformes; family Protopteridae; genus Protopterus; species Protopterus annectens. The sequence goes on from NC_056744.1 coordinate 986,596,153, forward strand.
TGCCTCTGGGAGTGCTGTGATCCAGTAATCTCAGTAGCATGTTCTGTAACTGCGTAATGCTGTAGTGTGATAAGGTAGTTAGGTGTATGTTCTAATCCCCGCTATGCCCATTGTGTGTGTGTGTTTCCAGCTGCCTGGGGACAGAGTAATGCTTTTAGACTGCTCACTCTCCATACAATCCCTATTGGTATCTTTTCTATTGCTGATGATGTCATCCACCTAGAAGTATGCCTCTGGGAATGCTGTGATCCAATAATCTTGGTAGTGTGTTCTATAACTGCGTAATGCTGTAGTGTGATACGGTAGTTAAGTCTAGGTGCTTATCCCAGCCCTGCCAATTGTGTGTGTGTTTGTGTGTGTTTCCAACTGCCTGGGGACAGAGTAATGCTTTTAGATTGCTCACTCTCCATACAATCCCTATCGGCATCTTTTCCATTGTTGATGATGTCACCCACCTAGAAGTATGCCTCTGGGAGTGCTGTGATCCAGTAATCTCAGTAGCGTGTTCTGTAACTGCGTAATACTGTAGTGTGATAAGGTAGTTAGATGTATGTTCTAATCCCCGCCATGCCCATTGTGTGTGTGTGTTTCCAGCTGCCTGGGGACAGAATAATGCTTTTAGACTGCTCACTCTCCATACAATCCCTATTGGTATCTTTTCTATTGCTGATGATGTCATCCACCTAGAAGTATGCCTCTGGGAATGCTGTGATCCAATAATCTTGGTAGTGTGTTCTATAACTGCGTAATGCTGTAGTGTGATACGGTAGTTAAGTCTAGGTGCTTATCCCAGCCCTGCCAATTGTGTGTGTGTTTGTGTGTGTTTCCAACTGCCTGGGGACAGAGTAATGCTTTTAGATTGCCCACTCTCCATACAATCCCTATCGACATCTTTTCCATTGCTGATGATGTCACCCACCTAGAAGTATGCCTCTGGGAGTGCTGTGATCCAGTAATCTTGGTAGCTCGTTCTGTAACTGTGTAATGCTGTAGTGTGATAAGGTAATTAAGTCTATGTTTTAATCCCAGCCATGCCAATTGTGTGTGTGTGTGTTTTCAGTTGCCTGGGGACAGAATAATGCTTTTAGACTGCTCACTCTCCATACAATCCCTATTGGCGTCTTTTCCATTGCTGATGATGTCACCCACCTAGAAGTATGCCTCTGGGAGAGCTATGATTGAGTAACCTCGGTAGAGTGTTCTGTAACTGCGCAATGTTGGAGTGTGATAAGGTAGTTAGGACTGTGTTGTAATCCCAGCCTTGCCAATGGTGTGTGTGTGTTTCCAGCTGCCTGGGGGACAGAGTAATGCTTTTAGACTGCTCACTCTCCATACAATCCCTATCAGCGTCTTTTCCATTGCTGATGATGTCACCCACCTAGAAGTATGCCTCTAGGAGTGCTGTGATCCAGTAATCTCTGTAGCGCGTTCTGTAACTGTGTAATGCTGTAGTGTGATAGAATAGACAGGTAGGTGGCCTATTCCAAGGCATGACAGGTGTGTGTATTTGGCAGTCATATCCTATGTGTTCATATCTGTGAGTAGCTAGCTCCAGAATGAGCTGAATGTGTTTTGTTGTTTTCCTATATAGTGTCCACAAATGTCACAATCGCCCAAGAGACTGGGTTGGCAAGACATACACATACATTCATCAATAGGTCTGGTGAGTAAATGTCAGCAGCCCTACTCTTACCCTTAATACAGTCTGAACCATGTGACACAATAAAACACACTTGTCTTGATAGTTGATAGTAACACCAGTACATAATGCAGGAGGCACATGTGGTTTCCTTTTCATTCTTGTCTAATGCTTTGGTGTCATGTGGTCCGCTGTTGTGATATATATTCTATATCTACGTATGTGTGTGTATATGTGTGTGTGTGTATATATATATATATATATATATATATATATATATATATATATATATATGTGTGGACATTAGCACACATAAATCTACATGATGGACTACATGTCCTATACTATTGAATGCCTGTGCTGGATGATCTGTACATGATCACCTTGGATGCATGTATATCTACCATGGCTTAGTGGTAAAGCACATCGTCTGTGGTATGCAGTGTCCCAGGTTCTAGTCATGCAGAGGCCAGTTATTTTGTTGCCGGGAAGAACAAGGGACATCGGATACGGTGATAGTAAGGCACCTTTAACCAGTTGTGTGTGGATCTGAGCGACAGTAAGTGGTGGTTATTATTTTGGTGGCTCAGTATGGGTCATATAACTATGCATTAGAAGACAATACTATGCAAATGAGGTTGAAAATAGTGAATCCCGTTTATCCCTAGGGTGTGATGCAGATCCCAAGAGTGTATGTGTATAGATAGCTGGGTGCAGGACTCAAATATAGGCGAAAGCAGGGGGGGTGTCAGGCATACTGTATGTACATTGGTGCCCTGTGTCTCGGGATTGCTCATGCCTTAGCACGCCTAAGCTAGGGGTGTGTCTATACCTGCCTAGTGAAATTGGGAGGGACAACAGCAGTAGTGGAGTAGTGGTGAACAAGCTGTGCAAACAGGTGATAATTAGCACAATCAGCAGATTACATGCCCAGCCTGGCCCAGAACACTACAGTAAAGTGACCAAGCACCATACACACAGGTTTTTTCCACACTCTACACCACCAGTGTATACATGCAGGGACATTTCTCGAAACAATCCAACCAAATGAGAAGGGCTGCAGCAGGCAACATAGACCAACATGTGCAGGAGGCTGAGGGTGGTGAGGATGTGAATGCTGCCAAACAACCCTCAGTGAGGAGACAGAGAAGACTTTACAGACCCAGGGTAATCTACCAGGGGCTACATAAGCTGGAGATAGTGGAGCGCTATGGGGTGGACAGAGATCTCCTACAGCAGATTGTTGAGCTGTGCCGGCCACACCTGACACATCGAACATGCTGAGGGAAACCCATCCTAGTAGACACCAAGGTATGTGTAGGCCTAGGTATACTAGCCACAGGTACCCCCCAAAGCACAACTGGGGATATCATGGGGATCTCACAGGCATCTGCATTCAGAGTATTGTACCAGTTCTAGATGCCATGTCACCACATGCCAGTGAGCACGTACATGTCCTCAACACACGTGAGGTGTTGACCAGCAATATGTGTCTCTTCCACCAAATGGCAGACTACCCTGGGGTAGTGGGTGCTATAGCCTGCACACACGTATGCATCAAAGCACCACCCGGTGAGTGAGGTAGGGCCTACATTAACCGCAGGGGCATCCCCTCCATCAACTGCTAGGTCATATGCGATGGCCAGGGCATTATACTGAATGTGTGTGCTGGCTGCCCTGGAAGCTATGATGATTCTGATCTATGGCATCTGATGCAGCTGTACCACACCTTTGCCAATATGGACATCCCCTACAGTCACCTAGTGTGGGATGCTGCGTAACCACTGGAGCCATGGCTGATGACACCCATCAGCAATGCACACACACCTGAACAACTACACCATAATGAGGCACACGAACAGGCAAGACATATAATTGAGCATGTGTTTGGGATATGCAGGTCATGGTTCCAGTGTCTGGACACATCCAGTGAGAGCCTTGCAGTATTCACCAGCTACATGCAGCCAAATTGTTATGGTATGTGCTATGCTACACAATATAATCCTGCGGAAACAGTTGCAGCAGGAACAGCATGGGGCAGGGCCACACAGCCCCCCACCAATGCCAAGGCCTGTACAGGCACAGTGTGACTCGGAGGAGGAACTACCTGAGCTGGACCCAGTAGGCGAAAGGAGGCGTACACAGTATGACCTGCCCTTGGCAAAGAGGCAACGCATGACATATGCACCGACACAGTAGGGTACCCAGGGAATTTCACCCTCTCTGACTCGCACGGACAGTAAAAGGGATGCAAACATGACAGTACCTGTGCTCAGCCATGTATAGGAAGTGCACTGTGTGCATCCGACATAGGCAGCCCTCCAGCACCATCCTCAGGTCTGGCACACCCTCAAGGTAAGTCAATCAACCTACCAATTGGCAGTTGTATTAGAATGTGTTTTTACCTGTAGCTATGGTATGGATGTGAGCATGCAAGGGAATTTGGTGGCCGAATGTTAGGGCAGCGGACAGTACACATCCATAGTGGCACCATGACATCCGTAGCACATACCGGGTTCACAATAGTAGCCAGTAGTACACAGGGTGTCCTAACCCAGTGCAGGTTATGGGCTGAACATCATGTGTGTCCATACAGCCCACATAAGTCTCAAACAGCTGGACAGGTGTAGACCAATACAGACAAATGCTATACAATGGCCTCTGGATATGCCCAATGGATGACCCCCCCCCCCACAGACACATACACACAGACTACAGCAGGCTAGGCAGTTGGATGTAGGTTGTGAAGGCTAGGATGTCTGAAACCACTATGATGGTAATTAAAGCTAGGATCTGAAGTACACTGGTATGCTTCTAGCCAGCACATTAGGTAGGTCAACACACTGAAATGGAGTACCTGGCATACCAGTACAGTAGTAGCAAAAGTGTACAACTGTCAGCTGTGCCCCCCTTCCAACGTACACATGTAAAAGTCATGTGCACCACCCCCGGTGCTGTGTAGGAATATGGATACAGTTGGATGTCCCCCCACGCTGTGCAGAAATGTAGCAACAGTCAATGCCACATGACTGATGGATACCCTGCAGACACAGCATGCCACCTGTCAGTGTACAATGCAGGAATCGGCACCACAGTACTGACTACCTGGACAAGTAACACATGTGATCCAATTGACCATAATGGGCATGCTCAAACACATGAAGGTATGACGGTAATGTCAGTCGACAACATGCATAACGGTCATACTGGGAATGCTCACACACTTAAACACAAGATGGCCAGGTCTGCAAACAACAGTGGTCCAGAAATATCTGCCAGTAAATTGCTACACTGTTGGATGACTGTGCTGTATGGTATGTGTGTGGTACTGTCTATTGTCTGTATATATGCCTTGGTGTATTGGTAATTCAGATCAGCTGTGTGCGCAGGGTGTTGCTAAAAAACATTTGCAAAGGACAGTTCTTTGTTTGCGGTCAGAACAATGCCTTTGGATACGGAGTGGGTAAGGCACATTGCAGCAGTTGGGAGTGGTTGTGCGTGGGTTTGCACAGTGTTAAGCACTGCTGACCTCTGGTTACAGATCCTTATACTTGTTTAGACTCCACATTTCTTTAACAGTGCAATACTCGCATACTGGTAGACAAACACGCTTACACCTGCTCGCTCCCTCACTTGCATGTGCACCGACATTGGTGCTTGCATTTGTCACTCATACTGGGTGGGCGTGATCCCTTGTGATGCCTATTACATCGGACTACATGATTACAGTATCAGGTATGGCTGACCATTATGCGATGGCAGGCGTTTGACTGTACGGAATCTGCGGCCTGTCCAGTGACATAATCATATTATATGCGTGGTCCTCATACAATCTGCTCCCATCTGGCTGATACATGGGAACCGATACTCTGCAATGCAGACAAGTAAATGTGTTTTGGGAAACACATCTTTCTGCCGGGTCATGCTACCACATACCTATTGTAGGTTTTCCACCTTTTAAATTGGCCGAAGTGAGACTTTAGTATTAACACCTTTCCCACTTTGCATGGGACAGTCCCTCATTAGGCATATGTGTCATGCGAGAATAATCTAGGCATAGCAAACGTCCTGATTACAGGACAATATTATATTCTACGTTTCTCTAATAGTTGCATGTAACGGTTATTGTATGAATGACACTTCGATATGTTATGTGAAGTAGCATATGCAACTTGACTGCTGCTAGACTAAGCTTTGATTTGTGCTAATATGTATATTTCTGTACTATGCACGGCTATAGGTATGTTCTGACCTGGTACATCTGACATTTCTATGCAGCAGGTCCCACTTTGGCCATTTGGAAAGGTGACAGCCCTATAGAACCTATATGTAGAGATGTCAGATTTGGCAAGGCAACACACACCCACAGCCAGTAGAAAATTGACTACTTCACCGGTTTGCATAAGTTAAGGTTATTCTTGTAGCATTATAATTGCTAATACTGTTTCCTATAACATCTAGGTGTTTCAGATACAGCAAAATTGTTTTATGCAATCACTACAGACAATATATGGACTCTTTTCCCGAAATCACAGGCCATGTGCCATAACATTCATTTTGCAGGACACAACTGCCCAGAGTGGAGTGTCCCACACAAAGGCGAACAGGTGGTAACCCCAAACTATTATGCTATCATCTACCTAAGGTGGTCAGCGGAATATGCACTTTCCGTCACTAGCAGACCTCACATACGAATGGGGGAGAATGAACACTGCATCAGGGACACTGTGTAACACCCTCAGGGACACATTTAGATGATTGGTTCTATTAACCTGACACATTAACAGTCACAGGGCATATATATTCATTCACATTTGTCGAGGTACATGCTGTTTATGACTCATACATGTTGTCATTAGTCATTACGTGTATTCCGCCACCTGTCCACCTAATATCACTAGTTCTGGAAGGGTTTAGTTAGGACTGTGTTAGATTCTGATTCGTAATCACGGACGTCCACGATAATCGGGTACAGGGCACTGATATATTCCCTATGTGTTCCCCCAATGGTTTACGGACTATCCAGTAGATATGCTCTTCAGGTTTGGGAGGTATGAGCGTCTGCAGTGCTCACATAGGAATATTAATTACTTCCACTGGGTGGGCCTAATACATCTCTGCCATCCAACACCTGCACACTTAGGCCCATTATTACATACCCATGATTCACCTACCTGACAACCCTCTACAGTACTCATGACAAATACCTACTGTGAGCGCAGCTGGGGTATGAACACACCCCTACACACTGCCCACTCTCCCCATCTCGGGACACGTTATACGGAGACGGGACACGTCATACTTTTTGTCAACCCATGTGTTATTACACTTGCACAACCTACTGTTCCATGTACAGCTACATCCTGCTCGCATCGATTACCACAGGTTCGCCTGTATGGCGAATTTCTGGTGTCCCGCAAGGGACCCCGTTATCCATGTTTAAAGTGTAGACCTTGCAGATCTCTCCCACTAGTACTTTCCTGCCGGTGATCTGGAAAGCAGCGGTGTATTTACCTTTATTGTGTGTCTGTATGTCTGACTGGCCTAGCTGGGCGGTGAGGGAGGTAAACGTTTGTTTATTGGACCTCTCAGTAACATATGCCTGGTCTGAACATATGTTGCCCGTAATTGCTGTAACATAACCTAGTTATGTACGTATGTATATCTACAATGACATATACATATATATATATATATATATATATATATATATATATATATATATATATATATATATCTATATATACACATATCTGTGTGTCTGTTGACCAATACAATTCCCGGACATACGCACTTACACATGCATATTGGGTTTTATCTCTGCTTCAACAGCATACTATTGCCTTAGTCATTATGACACCGACACTTCACTCCGGTTAACTTGTAATCGGTATTTAGCATGTTATACCGCGGACAGATGTTGCAATTTGTTCATGTACACAGTACCGATGAATGATAACTGTGATGTGATACAGTGTCATTTGACCTGTTCCTCATCTGCACAGCCTATTATTCCTGCTACTGTATTTGTTTCTGTGCACATTCATATTATTTATGTCAATAAATGGAGTGCATGTGTTACAGAGAATGTACTTCAACATATTGATGTCTGCATGTGCGTATGCATATATACCTATTACGTACTAGCTGACCTACACAGGCTGCTCCATTGGAACTGGCACAACCAACCCTGGCACTCCTGTATCCATAATCGCATAGCCATAGTTTTTCCACCCCACCTGTGTTGAGTTTCCACGCGTAACAGCCATTATCCACCTGATATCACAGCCATGACACACCTTTACACATTGCCCTCTCCAGAGCGTTTGGGGCCCTACACACATTTAGTACCGCCTCGTGTATTCACAGGGTCTCCCGCCATTTATATTTGCACATACGTGCCTTTCCTGGTGTTATGGATTATGGCCATTTGCGGGTTACAAGTGTAGGTGGTCACAACATGAACTACATTCCGTCTGTGTGTAATGTTGACATAGCAGTTCAACGATATTATGGCCACTGGTATAACCCTGCCTCTGGTGTGAATAGCAGTGCTCTACTCACTGTTGTGCAGCTTTATCTGACATACGCTGCAAGCACTATATAATACCTTAGTTGCTCTAGATTCCCTTCACAACCCTTGTGTATGTTTTATTCTTTCCGCGTTCATTCTTACAGTATATATATATATATATATATATATATATATATATATATATATATATATATATATATATATACATACTGTAAGAATGAACACCGAAAGAATAAAGTATACACGGTGGTGCAGCGGTTAGCATTGCCACCTCACAGCAAAAGTTTCTCCGGTTCAATTCTCGGCTGGGGTGCCTTTTGTGCGGAGTCTG